>NW_025961939.1:0-41641 GCF_023159225.1 Perognathus longimembris pacificus | reverse complement strand
TTTTCTCTGTTCCCTCACCACAATCCAGATTCTTTTGGGGAGTTACCAGTACAGTAACCATACCAGGAAGTACTTAATTTATTAAGCTACTGCTTTTCTTAATCTCAGTGGAGATATTTAATGATAAACAGCTACCTACGCAGCATGTTCATGTCGTTCCTAAATGAGCTTTTATCTCTCTCCCCTCACCACAAATCAGATTCTTCTGAGGAGTTCCCAGTACATTATCCTTTCCCCTGTGTAATTACCTTAACAAGCTCCAGCTGTTTTTATTCTCAGAAGGTTTACTCCCTGATGTACTGCTGCCTACCCCCTTCGTAAGTGCAGGTCCTAATTGAGCTTTTTTCTCTGTTCCCTCACCACAATCCAGATTCTTTTGGGGAGTTACCAGTACAGTAACCATACCAGGAAGTACTTAATTTATTAAGCTACTGCTTTTCTTAGTCTCAGTGGAGATATTTACTGATAAACAGCTACGTACGCAGCATGTTCATGTCGTTCCGAAATGAGCTTTTTTCTCTCCCCTCACCACTAACCAGATTCTTCTGAGGAGTTCCCAGTACATTATCATTTCCCCTGTGCAATTCCCTTAACAAGATCCAGCTGTTTTTATTCTCAGAAGGTTTAATCCCTGATATACAGCTGCCTACCCACTTCGTAAGTGCAGGTCCTAAATGAGCTTTTTTCTCTGTTCCCTCACCACAATCCAGATTCTTTTGGGGAGTTACCAGTACAGTAACCATACCAGGAAGTACTTAATTTATTAAACTACTGCTTTTCTTAATCTCAGTGGAGATATTTACTGATAAACAGCTACCTACGCAGCATGTTCATGTCGTTCCTAAATGAGCTTTATCTCTCTCCCCCTCACCACAAATCAGATTCTTCTGAGGAGGTCCCAGTACATTATCCTTTCCCCTGTGTAATTCCCTTAACAAGCTCCAGCCGTTTTTATTCTCAGACGGTTTACTCCCTGATATACAGCTTCCTACCCCCTTCGTAAGTGCAGGTCCTAAATGAGCTTTTTTCTCTGTTCCCTCACCACAATCCAGATTCTTTTGGGGAGTTACCAGTACAGTAACCATACCAGGATTACTTAATATATTAAGCTACTGCTTTTCTTAATCTTAGGGAGATATTTACTGACAAACAGCAACGTACGCAGCATGTTCATGTCGTTCATAAATGAGCTTTTATCTCTCTCTCCTCACCACAAATCAGACTCTTCTGAGGAGTTCCCAGTACATTATCCTTTCCCCTGTGTAATTACCTTAACAAGCTCCAGCTGTTTTTATTCTCAGAAGGTTTACTCCCTGATATACAGCTGTCTACCCCGTTCTTAATTGCAGGCCCTAAATTAGCTTTTTTCTCTGTTCTCTCACCACAATCCAAATTCTGTTGGGCAGTTACCAGTATAGTAACTATACCAGGAAGTACTTCATTTATTAAGCTATTGCTTTTCTTAATCACAGTGGAGATATTTACTGATAAACAGCTACGTACGCAGCATGTTCATGTCGTTCCTAAATGAGCGTTTATCTCTCTCCCCTCACCACAAATCAGATTCTTCTGAGGAGTTCCCATTACATTATCCTTTTCCGTGTATAATTATCTTAACAAGCTCCAGCTGTTTTTATTCTCAGAAGGTTTACTCCCTGATATACTGCTGCCTACCCCGTTCGTAAGTGCAGGTCCTAAATGAGCTTTTTTCTCTGTTCCCTCACCACAATCCAGATTCTTTTGGGGAGTTACCAGTACAGTAACCATACCAGGAAGTACTTAATTTATTAAGCTACTGCTTTTCTTAATCTCAGTGGAGATATTTACTGATAAACAGCTACCTACGCAGCATGTTCATGTCGTTCCTAAAGGAGCTTTTATCTCTCTCCCCTCACCACAAATCAGATTCTTCTGAGGAGTTCACAGTACATTATCCTTTCCCCTGTGTAATTACCTTAACAAGCTCCAGCTGTTTTTATTCTCAGAAGGTTTACTCCCTGATGTACTGCTGCCTACCCCCTTCGTAAGTGCTGGTCCTAATTGAGCTTTTTTCTCTGTTCCCTCACCACAATCCAGATTCTTTTGGGGAGTTACCAGTACAGTAACCACACCAGGAAGTACTTAATTTATTAAGCTACTGCTTTTCTTAATCTCAGTGGAGATATTTACTGATAAACAGCTACCTACGCAGCATGTTCATGTCGTTCCTAAATGAGCTTTTATCTCTCTCCCCTCACCACAAATCACATTCTTCTGAGGAGTTCCCAGTACATTATCCTTTCCCCTGTGTAATTACCTTAACAAACTCCAGCTGTTTTTATTCTCAGAAGGTTTAATCCCTGATATACAGCTGCCTACCCCCTTCGTAAGTGCAGGTCCTAAATGAGCTTTTTTCTCTTTTCCCTCACCACAATCCAGATTCTTTTGGGGAGTTACCAGTACAGTAACCATACCAGGAAGTACTTAATTTATTAAACTACTGCTATTCTTAATCTCAGTGGAGATATTTACTGATAAACAGCTACCTACGCAGCATGTTCATGTCGTTCCTAAATGAGCTTTTATCTCTCTCCCCTCACCACAAATCAGATTCTTCTGAGGAGTTCCCAGTACATTATCCTTTCCCCTGTGTAATTACCTTAACAAGCTCCAGCTGTTTTTATTCTCAGAAGGTTTACTCCCTGATATACAGCTGCCTACCCCCTTCGTAAGTGCAGGTCCTAAATGAGCTTTTTTCTCTGTTCCCTCAACAAAATCCAGATTCTTTTGGGGAGTTACCAGTACAGTAACCATACCAGGAAGTACTTAATTTATTAACCTACTGCTTTTCTTAATCTCAGTGGAGATATTTACTGATAAACAGCTACCTACGCAGCATGTTCATGTCGTTCCTAAATGAGATTTTATCTCTCTCCCCTCACCACAATTCAGATTCTTCTGAGGAGTTCCCAGTACATTATCCTTTCCCCTGTGTAATTACCTTAACAAGCTCCAGCTGTTTTTATTCTCAGAAGGTTTACTCCCTGATATAGAGCTGCCTACCCCCTTCGTAAGTGCAGGTCCTAAATGAGCTTTTTTCTCTGTTCCCTCACCACAATCCAGACTCTTTTGGGGAGTTACCAGTACAGTAACCATACCAGGAAGTACTTAATTTATTAAGCTACTGCTTTTTTTAATCTCAGTGGAGATATTTACTGATAAACAGCTACCTACGCACCATGTTCATGTCGTTCCTAAATGAGCTTTTATTTCTCTCCCTTCACCACAAATCAGATTCTTCTGAGGAGTTCCCAGTACATTATCCTTTCCCCTGTGTAATTACCTTAACAAGCTCCAGCTGTTTTTATTCTCAGAAGGTTTACTCCCTAATATACAGCTGCCTACCCCCTTCGTATGTGCAGGTCCTAAATGAGCTTTTTTCTCTGTTCCCTCACCACAATACAGATTCTTTTGGGGAGTTATCAGTACAGTAACCATACCAGGAAGTACTCAATTTATTAAGCTACTGCTTTTCTTAATCTTAGTGGAGATATTTACTGACAAACAGCAACGTACGCAGCATGTTCATGTCGTTCCTAAATGAGTTTTTATCTCTCTCCCCTCACCACAAATCAGACTCTTCGGAGGAGTTCCCAGTACATTATCCTTTCCCCTGTGTAATTACCTTAACAAGCTCCAGCTGTTTTTATTCTCAGAAGGTTTACTCCCTGATGTACTGCTGCCTACCCCCTTCGTAAGTGCAGGTCCTAATTGAGCTTTTTTCTCTGTTCCCTCACCACAATCCAGATTCTTTTGGGGAGTTACCAGTACAGTAACCATACCAGGAAGTACGTAATTTATTAAGTTACTGCTTTTCTTAATCTCAGTGGAGATATTTACTGATAAACAGCTACGTATGAAGCATGTTCATGTCGTTCCGAAATGAGCTTTTATCTCTCCCCTCACCACTAATCAGATTCTTCTGAGGAGTTCCCAGTACATTATCATTTCCCCTGTGCAATTACCTTAACAAGCTCCAGCTGTTTTTATTCTCAGAAGGTTTAATCCCTGATATACAGCTGCCTACCCCCTTCGTAAGTGCAGGTCCTAAATGAGCTTTTTTCTCTTTTCCCTCACCACAATCCAGATTCTTTTGGGGAGTTACCAGTACAGTAACCATACCAGGAAGTACTTAATTTATTAAACCACTGCTTTTCTTAATCTCAGTGGAGATATTTACTGATAAACAGCTACCTACGCAGCATGTTCATGTCGTTCCTAAATGAGCTTTATCTCTCTCCCCTCACCACAAATCAGATTCTTCTGAGGAGGTCCCAGTACATTATCCTTTCCCCTGTGTAATTACCTTAACAAGCTCCAGCTGTTTTTATTCTCAGAAGGTTTACTCCCTGATATACAGCTTCCTACCCCCTTCGTAAGTGCAGGTCCTAAATGAGCTTTTTTCTCTGTTCCCTCACCACAATCCAGATTCTTTTGGGGAGTTACCAGTACAGTAACCATACCAGGAAGTACTTAATTTATTAAGCTACTGCTTTTCTTAATCTTAGTGGAGATATTTACTGACAAACAGCAACGTACGCAGCATGTTCATGTCGTTCCTAAATGAGCTTTTATCTCTCTCCCCCACCACAAATCAGACTCTTCTGAGGAGTTCCCAGTACATTATCCTTTCCCCTGTGTAATTACCTTAACAAGCTCCAGCTGTTTTTATTCTCAGAAGGTTTACTCCCTAATATACAGCTGCCTAACCCCCTTCGTATGTGCAGGTCCTAAATGAGCTTTTTTCTCTGTTCCCTCACCACAGTACAGATTCTTTTGGGGAGTTATCAGTACAGTAACCATACCAGGAAGTACTTAATTTATTAAGCTACTGCTTTTCTTAATCTTAGTGGAGATATTTACTGACAAACAGCAACGTACGCAGCATGTTCATGTCGTTCCTAAATGAGCTTTTATCTCTCTCCCCTCACCACAAATCAGACTCTTCTGAGGAGTTCCCAGTACATTATCCTTTCCCCTGTGTAATTACCTTAACAAGCTCCAGCTGTTTTTATTCTCAGAAGGTTTACTCCCTGATATACAGCTGCCAACCCCCTTCGTAAGTGCAGATCCTAAAAGAGCTTTTTTCTCTGTTCCCTCACCACAATCCAGATTCTTTTGGGGAGTTACCAGTACAGTAACGATACCAGGAAGTACTTAATTTATTAAGCTACAGCTTTTCTTAATCTCAGTGGAGATATTTAATGATAAACAGCTACCTACGCAGCATGTTCATGTCGTTCCTAAATGAGCTTTTATCTCTCTCCCCTCACCACAAATCAGATTCTTCTGAGGAGTTCCCAGTACATTATCCTTTCCCCTGTGTAATTACCTTAACAAGCTCCAGCTGTTTTTATTCTCAGAAGGTTTACTCCCTGATGTACTGCTGCCTACCCCCTTCGTAAGTGCAGGTCCTAATTGAGCTTTTTTCTCTGTTCCCTCACCACAATCCAGATTCTTTTAGGGAGTTACCAGTACAGTAACCATACCAGGAAGTACTTAATTTATTAAGCTACTGCTTTTCTTAATCTCAGTGGAGATATTTACTGATAAACAGCTACGTACGCAGCATGTTCATGTCGTTCCGAAATGAGCTTTTTTCTCTCCCCTCACCACTAATCAGATTCTTCTGAGGAGTTCCCAGTACATTATCATTTCCCCTGTGCAATTACCTTAACAAGCTCCAGCTGTTTTTATTCTCAGAAGGTGTAATCCCTGATATACAGCTGCCTACCCCGTTCTTAATTGCAGGCCCTAAATTAGCTTTTTTCTCTCTTCTCTCACCACAATCCAAATTCTGTTGGGCAGTTACCAGTATAGTAACTATACCAGGAAGTACTTCATTTATTAAGCTATTGCTTTTCTTAATCACAGTGGAGATATTTACTGATAAACAGCTACGTACGCAGCATGTTCATGTCGTTCCTAAATGAGCGTTTATCTCTCTCCCCTCACCACAAATCAGATTCTTCTGAGGAGTTCCCAGTACTTTATCCTTTCCCCTGTGTAATTACCTTAACAAGCTCCAGCTGTTTTTATTCTCAGACGGTTTACTCCCTGATATACAGCTTCCTACCCCCTTCGTAAGTGCAGGTCCTAAATGAGCTTTTTTCTCTGTTCCCTCACCACAATCCAGATTCTTTTGGGGAGTTACCAGTACAGTAACCATACCAGGAAGTACTTAATATATTAAGCTACTGCTTTTCTTAATCTTAGGGGAGATATTTACTAACAAACAGCAACGTACGCAGCATGTTCATGTCGTTCATAAATGAGCTTTTATCAATCTCTCCTCACCACAAATCAGACTCTTCTGAGGAGTTCCCAGTACATTATCCTTTCCCCTGTGTAATTACCTTAACAAGCTCCAGCTGTTTTTATTCTCAGAAGGTTTACTCCCTGATATACAGCTGTCTACCCCGTTCTTAATTGCAGGCCCTAAATTAGCTTTTTTCTCTCTTCTCTCACCACAATCCAAATTCTGTTGGGCAGTTACCAGTATAGTAACTATACCAGGAAGTACTTCATTTATTAAGCTATTGCTTTTCTTAATCACAGTGGAGATATTTACTGATAAACAGCTACGTACGCAGCATGTTCATGTCGTTCCTAAATGAGCGTTTATCTCTCTCCCCTCACCACAAATCAGATTCTTCTGAGGAATTCCCATTACATTATCCTTTTCCGTGTATAATTATCTTAACAAGCTCCAGCTGTTTTTATTCTCAGAAGGTTTACTCCCTGATATACTGCTGCCTACCCCGTTCGTAAGTGCAGGTCCTAAATGAGCTTTTTTCTCTGTTCCCTCACCACAATCCAGATTCTTTTGGGGAGTTACCAATACAGTAACCATACCAGGAAGTACTTAATTTATTAAGCTACTGCTTTTCTTAATCTCAGTGGAGATATTTACTGATAAACAGCTACCTACGCAGCATGTTCATGTCGTTCCTAAAGGAGCTTTTATCTCTCTCCCCTCACCACAAATCAGATTCTTCTGAGGAGTTCCCAGTACATTATCCTTTCCCCTGTGTAATTACCTTAACAAGCTCCAGCTGTTTTTATTCTCAGAAGGTTTACTCCCTGATATACAGCTGCGTACCCCCTTCGTAAGTTCAGGTCCTAAATGAGCTTTTTTCTTTGTTCCCTCACCACAATCCAGATTCTTTTGGGGAGTTACCAGTACAGTAACCATACCAGGAAGTACGTAATTTATTAAGCTACTGCTTTTCTTAATCTCAGTGGAGATATTTACTGATAAACAGCTACCTAGGCAGCATGTTCATGTCGTTCAAAATGAGCTTTTATCTCTCTCCCCTCACCACAAATCAGATTCTTCTGAGGAGTTCCCAGTACATTATCCTTTCCCCTGTGTAATTACCTTAACAAGCTCCAGATGTTTTGATTCTCAGAAGGTTTACTCCCTGATATACAGCTGCCTACCCCCTTCGTAAGTGCAGGTCCTAAATGAGCTTTTTTCTCTGTTACCTCACCACAATCCAGATTCTTTTGGGGAGTTACCTGTACAGTAACCATACCAGGAAGTACTTAATTTATTAAGCTACTGGTTTTCTTAATCTCAGTGGAGATATTTACTGATAAACAGCTACCTACGCAGCATGTTCATGTCGTTCGTAAATGAGCTTTTATCTCTCTCCCTTCACCACTAATCAGATTCTTCTGAGGAGTTCCCAGTACATTATCCTTTCCCCTGTGTAATTACCTTAACAAGCTCCAGCTGTTTTTATTCTCAGAAGGTTTACTCCCTGATGTACTGCTGCCTACCCCCTTCGTAAGTGCTGGTCCTAATTGAGCTTTTTTCTCTGTTCCCTCACCACAATCCAGATTCTTTTGGGGAGTTACCAGTACAGTAACCACACCAGGAAGTACTTAATTTATTAAGCTACTGCTTTTCTTAATCTCAGTGGAGATATTTACTGATAAACAGCTACCTACGCAGCATGTTCATGTCGTTCCTAAATGAGCTTTTATCTCTCTCCCCTCACCACAAATCACATTCTTCTGAGGAGTTCCCAGTACATTATCCTTTCCCCTGTGTAATTACCTTAACAAACTCCAGCTGTTTTTATTCTCAGAAGGTTTAATCCCTGATATATAGCTGCCTACCCCCTTCGTAAGTGCAGGTCCTAAATGAGCTTTTTTCTCTTTTCCCTCACCACAATCCAGATTCTTTTGGGGAGTTACCAGTACAGTAACCATACCAGGAAGTACTTAATTTATTAAACTACTGCTATTCTTAATCTCAGTGGAGATATTTACTGATAAACAGCTACCTACGCAGCATGTTCATGTCGTTCCTAAATGAGCTTTTATCTCTCTCCCCTCACCACAAATCAGATTCTTCTGAGGAGTTCCCAGTACATTATCCTTTCCCCTGTGTAATTACCTTAACAAGCTCCAGCTGTTTTTATTCTCAGAAGGTTTACTCCCTGATATACAGCTGCCTACCCCCTTCGTAAGTGCAGGTCCTAAATGAGCTTTTTTCTCTGTTCCCTCAACAAAATCCAGATTCTTTTGGGGAGTTACCAGTACAGTAACCATACCAGGAAGTACTTAATTTATTAACCTACTGCTTTTCTTAATCTCAGTGGAGATATTTACTGATAAACAGCTACCTACGCAGCATGTTCATGTCGTTCCTAAATGAGATTTTATCTCTCTCCCCTCACCACAATTCAGATTCTTCTGAGGAGTTCCCAGTACATTATCCTTTCCCCTGTGTAATTACCTTAACAAGCTCCAGCTGTTTTTATTCTCAGAAGGTTTACTCCCTGATATAGAGCTGCCTACCCCCTTCGTAAGTGCAGGTCCTAAATGAGCTTTTTTCTCTGTTCCCTCACCACAATCCAGACTCTTTTGGGGAGTTACCAGTACAGTAACCATACCAGGAAGTACTTAATTTATTAAGCTACTGCTTTTTTTAATCTCAGTGGAGATATTTACTGATAAACAGCTACCTACGCACCATGTTCATGTCGTTCCTAAATGAGCTTTTATTTCTCTCCCTTCACCACAAATCAGATTCTTCTGAGGAGTTCCCAGTACATTATCCTTTCCCCTGTGTAATTACCTTAACAAGCTCCAGCTGTTTTTATTCTCAGAAGGTTTACTCCCTAATATACAGCTGCCTACCCCCTTCGTATGTGCAGGTCCTAAATGAGCTTTTTTCTCTGTTCCCTCACCACAATACAGATTCTTTTGGGGAGTTATCAGTACAGTAACCATACCAGGAAGTACTCAATTTATTAAGCTACTGCTTTTCTTAATCTTAGTGGAGATATTTACTGACAAACAGCAACGTACGCAGCATGTTCATGTCGTTCCTAAATGAGTTTTTATCTCTCTCCCCTCACCACAAATCAGACTCTTCGGAGGAGTTCCCAGTACATTATCCTTTCCCCTGTGTAATTACCTTAACAAGCTCCAGCTGTTTTTATTCTCAGAAGGTTTACTCCCTGATGTACTGCTGCCTACCCCCTTCGTAAGTGCAGGTCCTAATTGAGCTTTTTTCTCTGTTCCCTCACCACAATCCAGATTCTTTTGGGGAGTTACCAGTACAGTAACCATACCAGGAAGTACTTAATTTATTAAGTTACTGCTTTTCTTAATCTCAGTGGAGATATTTACTGATAAACAGCTACGTACGAAGCATGTTCATGTCGTTCCGAAATGAGCTTTTATCTCTCCCCTCACCACTAATCAGATTCTTCTGAGGAGTTCCCAGTACATTATCATTTCCCCTGTGCAATTACCTTAACAAGCTCCAGCTGTTTTTATTCTCAGAAGGTTTAATCCCTGATATACAGCTGCCTACCCCCTTCGTAAGTGCAGGTCCTAAATGAGCTTTTTTCTCTTTTCCCTCACCACAATCCAGATTCTTTTGGGGAGTTACCAGTACAGTAACCATACCAGGAAGTACTTAATTTATTAAACCACTGCTTTTCTTAATCTCAGTGGAGATATTTACTGATAAACAGCTACCTACGCAGCATGTTCATGTCGTTCCTAAATGAGCTTTATCTCTCTCCCCTCACCACAAATCAGATTCTTCTGAGGAGGTCCCAGTACATTATCCTTTCCCCTGTGTAATTACCTTAACAAGCTCCAGCTGTTTTTATTCTCAGAAGGTTTACTCCCTGATATACAGCTTCCTACCCCCTTCGTAAGTGCAGGTCCTAAATGAGCTTTTTTCTCTGTTCCCTCACCACAATCCAGATTCTTTTGGGGAGTTACCAGTACAGTAACCATACCAGGAAGTACTTAATTTATTAAGCTACTGCTTTTCTTAATCTTAGTGGAGATATTTACTGACAAACAGCAACGTACGCAGCATGTTCATGTCGTTCCTAAATGAGCTTTTATCTCTCTCCCCCACCACAAATCAGACTCTTCTGAGGAGTTCCCAGTACATTATCCTTTCCCCTGTGTAATTACCTTAACAAGCTCCAGCTGTTTTTATTCTCAGAAGGTTTACTCCCTAATATACAGCTGCCTAACCCCCTTCGTATGTGCAGGTCCTAAATGAGCTTTTTTCTCTGTTCCCTCACCACAGTACAGATTCTTTTGGGGAGTTATCAGTACAGTAACCATACCAGGAAGTACTTAATTTATTAAGCTACTGCTTTTCTTAATCTTAGTGGAGATATTTACTGACAAACAGCAACGTACGCAGCATGTTCATGTCGTTCCTAAATGAGCTTTTATCTCTCTCCCCTCACCACAAATCAGACTCTTCTGAGGAGTTCCCAGTACAGTATCCTTTCCCCTGTGTAATTACCTTAACAAGCTCCAGCTGTTTTTATTCTCAGAAGGTTTACTCCCTGATATACAGCTGCCAACCCCCTTCGTAAGTGCAGATCCTAAAAGAGCTTTTTTCTCTGTTCCCTCACCACAATCCAGATTCTTTTGGGGAGTTACCAGTACAGTAACGATACCAGGAAGTACTTAATTTATTAAGCTACAGCTTTTCTTAATCTCAGTGGAGATATTTAATGATAAACAGCTACTACGCAGCATGTTCATGTCGTTCCTAAATGAGCTTTTATCTCTCTCCCCTCACCACAAATCAGATTCTTCTGAGGAGTTCCCAGTACATTATCCTTTCCCCTGTGTAATTACCTTAACAAGCTCCAGCTGTTTTTATTCTCAGAAGGTTTACTCCCTGATGTACTGCTGCCTACCCCCTTCGTAAGTGCAGGTCCTAATTGAGCTTTTTTCTCTGTTCCCTCACCACAATCCAGATTCTTTTGGGGAGTTACCAGTACAGTAACCATACCAGGAAGTACTTAATTTATTAAGCTACTGCTTTTCTTAATCTCAGTGGAGATATTTACTGATAAACAGCTACGTACGCAGCATGTTCATGTCGTTCCGAAATGAGCTTTTTTCTCTCCCCTCACCACTAATCAGATTCTTCTGAGGAGTTCCCAGTACATTATCATTTCCCCTGTGCAATTACCTTAACAAGCTCCAGCTGTTTTTATTCTCAGAAGGTGTAATCCCTGATATACAGCTGCCTACCCACTTCGTAAGTGCAGGTCCTAAATGAGCTTTTTTCTCTGTTCCCTCACCACAATCCAGATTCTTTTGGGGAGTTACCAGTGTAGTAACCATATCAGGAAGTTCTTAATTTATTAAGCTACTGCTTTTCTTATTCTCAGTGGAGATATTTACTGATAAACAGCTACCTACACAGCATGTTCATGTCGTTCCTAAATGAGCTTTTATCTCTCTCCCTTCACCACAAATCAGATTCTTCTAAGGAGTTCCCAGTACATTACCTTTCCCCTGTGTAATTACCTTAACAAGCTCCAGCTGTTTTTATTCTCAGAAGGTTTACTCCCTAATATACAGCTGCCTACCCCCTTCGTAAGTGCAGGTCCTAAATGAGCTTTTTTCTCTGTTCCCTCACCACAATAGAGATTCTTTTGGGGAGTTACCAGTACAGTAACCATACCAGGAAGTACTTAATTTATTAAGCTACTGCTTTTCTTAATCTTAGTGGAGATATTTACTGAAAAACAGCAACGTACGCAGCATGTTCATGTCGTTCGTAAATGAGCTTTTATCTCTCTCCCCTCACCACAAATCAGATTCTTCTGAGGAGTTCCCAGTACATTATCCTTTCCCCTGTGTGATTACCTTAACAAGCTCCAGCTGTTTTTATTGTCAGAAGGTTTATCCCTGATATACAGCTGTCTATCCCGTTCGTAAGTGCAGGTCCAAAATGAGCTTTTTTCTCTGTTCCCTCACCACAATCCAGATTCTGTTGGGGAGTTACCAGTATTGTAACTATACCAGGAAGTACTTAATTTATTAAGCTATTGCTTTTCTTAATCTCAGTGGAGATATTTACTGATAAACAGCTACGTACGCAGCATGTTCATGTCGTTCCTAAATGAGCTTTTATCTCTCTCCCCTCACCACAAATCAGATTCTTCTGAGGAGTTCCCAGTACATTATCCTTTCCCCTGTGTAATTACCTTAACAAGCTCCAGCTGTTTTTATTCTCAGAAGGTTTACTCCCTGATGTACTGCTGCCTACCACCTTCGTAAGTGCAGGTCCTAATTGAGCTTTTTTCTCTGTTCCCTCACCACAATCCAGATTCTTTTGGGGAGTTACCAGTACAGTAACCATACCAGGAAGTACTTAATTTATTAAGCTACTGCTTTTCTTAATCTCAGTGGAGATATTTACTGATAAACAGCTACCTACGCAGCATGTTCATGTCGTTCCTAAATGAGCTTTTATCTCTCTCCCCTCACCACAAATCAGATTCTTCTGAGGAGTTCCCAGTACATTATCCTTTCCCCTGTGTAATTACCTTAACAAGCTCCAGCTGTTTTTATTCTCAGAAGGTTTACTCCCCGATATACAGTTGTCTACCGCTTTCGTAAGTGCAGGTCCTAAATGAGCTTTTTCTCTGTTCCCACACCACAATCCAGATTCTTTTGGGGAGTTACCAGTACAGTAACCATACCAGGAAGTACTTAATTTATTAAGCTACTGCTTTTCTTAATCTCAGTGGAGATATTTACTGATAAACAGCTACCTACACAGCATGTTCATGTCGTTCCTAAATGAGCTTTTATCTCTCTCCCTTCACCACAAATCAGATTCTTCTGAGGAGTTCCCAGTACATTATCCTTTCCCCTGTGTAATTACCTTAACAAACTCCAGCTGTTTTTATTCTCAGAAGGTTTACTCCCTAATATACAGCTGCCTAACCCCTTCGTAAGTGCAGGTCCTAAATGAGCTTTTTTCTCTGTTCCCACACCACAATAGAGATTCTTTTGGGGAGTTACCAGTACAGTAACCATACCAGGAAGTACTTAATTTATTAAGCTACTGCTTTTCTTAATCTTAGTGGAGATATTTACTGATAAACAGCAACGTTCGCAGCATGTTCATGTCGTTCCTAAATGAGCTTTTATCTCTCTCCCCTCACCACAAATCAGATTCTTCTGAGGAGTTCCCAGTACATTATCCTTTCCCCTGTGTAATTACCTTAACAAGCTCCAGCTGTTTTTATTGTCAGAAGGTTTATCCCTGATATACAGCTATCTATCCCGTTCGTAAGTGCAGGTCCAAAATGAGCTTTTTTCTCTGTTCCCACACCACAATCCAGATTCTGTTGGGGAGTTACCAGTATAGTAACTATACCAAGAAGTACTTAATTTATTAAGCTATTGCTTTTCTTAATCTCAGTGGAGATATTTACTGATAAACAGCTACGTACGCAGCATGTTCATGTCGTTCCTAAATGAGCTTTTATCTCTCTCCCCTCACCACAAATCAGATTCTTCTGAGGAGTTCACAGTACATTATCCTTTCCCCTGTGTAATTACCTTAACAAGCTCCAGCTGTTTTTATTCTCAGAAGGTTTACTCCCTGATGTACTGCTGCCTACCCCCTTCGTAAGTGCAGGTCCTAATTGAGCTTTTTTCTCTGTTCCCTCACCACAATCCAGATTCTTTTGGGGAGTTACCAGTACAGTAACCATACCAGGAAGTACTTAATTTATTAAGCTACTGCTTTTCTTAATCTCAGTGGAGATATTTACTGATAAACAGCTACCTACGCAGCATGTTCATGTCGTTCCTAAGTGAGCTTTTATCTCTCTCCCCTCACCACAAATCAGATTCTTCTGAGGAGTTCCCAGTACATTATCCTTTCCCCTGTGTAATTACCTTAACACGCTCCAGCTGTTTTTATTCTCAGAAGGTTTACTCCCTGATATACAGCTGCCTACCCCCTTCGTAAGTGCAGGTCCTAAATGAGCTTTTTTCTCTTTTCCCTCACCACAATCCAGATTCTTTTGGGGAGTTACCAGTACAGTAACGATACCAGGAAGTACTTAATTTATTAAGCTACTGCTTTTCTTAATCTCAGTGGAGATATTTACTGATAAACAGCTACCTACGCAGCATGTTCATGTCGTTCCTAAATGAGCTTTTATCTCTCTCCCCTCACCACAAATCAGATTCTTCTGAGGAGTTCCCAGTACATTATCCTTTCCCCTGTGTAATTACCTTAACAAGCTCCAGCTGTTTTTATTCTCAGAAGGTTTACTCCCTGATGTACTGCTGCCTACCCCCTTCGTAAGTGCAGGTCCTAATTGAGCTTTTTTCTCTGTTCCCTCACCACAATCCAGATTCTTTTGGGGAGTTACCAGTACAGTAACCATACCAATAAGTACTTAATTTATTAAGCTACTGCTTTTCTTAATCTCAGTGGAGATATTTACTGATAAACAGCTACGTATGAAGCATGTTCATGTCGTTCCGAAATGAGCTTTTATCTCTCCCCTCACCACTAATCAGATTCTTCTGAGGAGTTCCCAGTACATTATCATTTCCCCTGTGCAATTACCTTAACAAGCTCCAGCTGTTTTTATTCTCAGAAGGTTTAATCCCTGATATACAGCTGCCTACCCCCTTCGTAAGTGCAGGTCCTAAATGAGCTTTTTTCTCTTTTCCCTCACCACAATCCAGATTCTTTTGGGGAGTTACCAGTACAGTAACCATACCAGGAAGTACTTAATTTATTAAACTACTGCTTTTCTTAATCTCAGTGGAGATATTTACTGATAAACAGCTACCTACGCAGCATGTTCATGTCGTTCCTAAATGAGCTTTATCTCTCTCCCCTCACCACAAATCAGATTCTTCTGAGGAGTTCCCAGTACATTATCCTTTCCCCTGTGTAATTACCTTAACAAGCTCCAGCTGTTTTTATTCTCAGAAGGTTTACTCCCTGATATACAGCTTCCTACCCCCTTCGTAAGTGCAGGTCCTAAATGAGCTTTTTTCTCTGTTCCCTCACCACAATCCAGATTCTTTTGGGGAGTTACCAGTACAGTAACCATACCAGGAAGTACTTAATTTATTAAGCTACTGCTTTTCTTAATCTTAGTGGAGATATTTACTGACAAACAGCAACGTACGCAGCATGTTCATGTCGTTCCTAAATGAGCTTTTATCTCTCTCCCCCACCACAAATCAGACTCTTCTGAGGAGTTCCCAGTACATTATCCTTTCCCCTGTGTAATTACCTTAACAAGCTCCAGCTGTTTTTATTCTCAGGAGGTTTACTCCCTAATATACAGCTGCCTAACCCCCTTCGTATGTGCAGGTCCTAAATGAGCTTTTTTCTCTGTTCCCTCAACACAGTACAGATTCTTTTGGGGAGTTATCAGTACAGTAACCATACCAGGAAGTACTTAATTTATTAAGCTACTGCTTTTCTTAATCTTAGTGGAGATATTTACTGACAAACAGCAACGTACGCAGCATGTTCATGTCGTTCCTAAATGAGCTTTTATCTCTCTCCCCTCACCACAAATCAGACTCTTCTGAGGACTTCCCAGTACATTATCCTTTCCCCTGTGTAATTACCTTAACAAGCTCCAGCTGTTTTTATTCTCAGAAGGTTTACTCCATGATATACAGCTGCCAACCCCCTTCGTAAGTGCAGATCCTAAAAGAGCTTTTTTCTCTGTTCCCTCACCACAATCCAGATTCTTTTGGGGAGTTACCAGTACAGTAACGATACCAGGAAGTACTTAATTTATTAAGCTACTGCTTTTCTTAATCTCAGTGGAGATATTTAATGATAAACAGCTACCTATGCAGCATGTTCATGTCGTTCCTAAATGAGCTTTTATCTCTCTCCCCTCACCACAAATCAGATTCTTCTGAGGAGTTCCCAGTACATTATCCTTTCCCCTGTGTAATTACCTTAACCAGCTCCAGCTGTTTTTATTCTCAGAAGGTCTACTCCCTGATATACACCTGCTTCCCCCCTTCGTAAGTGCAGGTCCTAAATGAGCTTTTTTCTCTGTTCCCTCACCAAAATCCAGACTCTTTTGGGGAGTTACCAGTACAGTATCCATACCAGGAGGTACTTATTTTATTAAGCTACTGCTTTTCTTAATCTCAGTGGAGATATTTACTGATAAACAGCTACCTACGCAGCATGTTCATGTCGTTCCTAAATGAGCTTTTATCTCTCTCCCCTCACCACAAATCAGATTCTTCTGAGGAGTTCCCAGTACATTATCCTTTCCCCTGTGTAATTACCTTAACAAGCTGAGATGTTTTGATTCTCAGAAGGTTTACTCCCTGATATACAGCTGCCTACCCCCTTCGCAAGTGCAGGTCCTAAATGAGCTTTTTTCTCTGTTCCCTCGCCACAATCCAGATTCTTTTGGGGAGTTACCAGTACAGTAACCATACCAGGAAGTACTTAATTTATTAAGCTACTGCTTTTCTTAATCTCAGTGGAGATATTTACTGATAAACAGCTACCTACGCAGCATGTTCATGTCGTTCCTAAATGAGCTTTTATCTCTCTCCCCTCACCACAAATCAGATTCTTCTGAGGAGTTCCCAGTACATTATCCTTTCCCTTTTGTAATTACCTTAACAAGCTCCAGCTGTTTTTATTCTCTGAAGGTTTACTCCTTGATATACAGCTGCCTACCCCCTTCGTTAGTGCAGGTCCTAAATGAGCTTTTTTCTCTGTTCCCTCACCACAATCCAGATTCTTTTGCGGAGTTACCAGTACAATAACCATACCAGGAAGTACTTAATTTATTAAGCTACTGCTTTTCTTAATCTCAGTGGAGATATTTACTGATAAACAGCTACCTACGCAGCATGTTCATGTCGTTCCTAAATGAGCTTTTATCTCTCTCCCCTCTCGACGAATCAGACTCTTCTGAGGAGTTCCCAGTACATTATCCTTTCCCCTGTGTAATTACCTTAACAAGCTCCAGCTGTTTTTATTCTCAGAAGGTTTACTCCCTGATATACAGCTGCGTACCCCCTTCGTAAGTTCAGGTCCTAAATGAGCTTTTTTCTGTGTTCCCTCACCACAATCCAGATTCTTTTGGGGAGTTACCAGTACAGTAACCATACCAGGAAGTACGTAATTTATTAAGCTACTGCTTTTCTTAATCTCAGTGGAGATATTTACTGATAAACAGCTACCTAGGCAGCATGTTCATGTCGTTCAAAATGAGCTTTTATCTCTCTCCCCTCACCACAAATCAGATTCTTCTGAGGAGTTCCCAGTACATTATCCTTTCCCCTGTGTAATTACCTTAACAAGCTCCAGATGTTTTGATTCTCAGAAGGTTTACTCCCTGATATACAGCTGCCTACCCCCTTCGTAAGTGCAGGTCCTAAATGAGCTTTATTCTCTGTTCCCTCACCACAATCCAAATTCTTTTGGGGAGTTACCTGTACAGTAACCATACCAGGAAGTACTTAATTTATTAAGCTACTGGTTTTCTTAATCTCAGTGGAGATATTTACTGATAAACAGCTACCTATGCAGCATGTTCATGTCGTTCCTAAATGAGCTTTTATCTCTCTCCCCTCACCACAAATCAGATTCTTCTGAGGAGTTCCCAGTACATTACCCTTTCCTCTGTGTAATTACCTTAACAAGCTCCAGCTGTTTTTATTCTCAGAAGGTTTACTCCCTGATATACAGCTGCCTACCCCCTTCGTAAGTGCAGGTCCTAAATGAGCTTTTTTATCTGTTCCCTCACCACAATCCAGATTCTTTTGTGGAGTTACCGGTACAGTAACCATACCAGGAAGTAATTTATTAAGCTACTGCTTTTCTTAATCTCAGTGGAGATATTTACTGATAAACAGCTACCTACGCAGCATGTTCATGTCGTTCCTAAATGAGCTTTTATCTCTCTCCCTCACCACTAATCAGATTCTTCTGAGGAGTTCCCAGTACATTATCCTTTCCCCTGTGTAATTACCTTAACAAGCTCCAGCTGTTTTTATTCTCAGAAGTTTTACTCCCTAATATACAGCTGCCTACCCCCTTCGTAAGTGCAGGTCCTAAATGAGCTTTTTTCTCTGTTCCCTCACCACAAACCAGATTCTTTTGGGGAGGTACCAGTACAGTAACCATACCAGGAAGTACTTAATTTATTAAGCTACTGCTTTTCTTAATCTTAGTGGAGATATTTACTGATAAACAGCAACGTACGCAGCATGTTCATGTCGTTCCTAAATGAGCTATTATCTCTCTCCCCTCACCACAAATCAGATTCTTCTGAGGAGTTCCCAGTACATTATCCTTTCCCCTGTGTAATTACCTTAACAAGCTCCAGCTGTTTTTATTGTCAGAAGGTTTACTCCCTGATATACAGCTGTCTACCCCGTTCGTAAGTGCAGGTCCTAAATGAGCTTTTTTCTCTGTTCCCTCACCACAATAGAGATTCTTTTGGGGAGTTACCAGTGTAGTAACCATATCAGAAAGTACTTAATTTATTAAGCTACTGCTTTTCTTATTCTCAGTGGAGATATTTACTGATAAACAGCTACCTACACAGCATGTTCATGTCGTTCCTAAATGAGCTTTTATCTCTCTCCCCTTCACCACAAATCAGATTCTTCTGAGGAGTTCCCAGTACATTACCTTTCCCCTGTGTAATTACCTTAACAAGCTCCAGCTGTTTTTATTCTCAGAAGGTTTACTCCCTAATATACAGCTGCCTACCCCCTTCGTAAGTGCAGGTCCTAAATGAGCTTTTTTCTCTGTTCCCTCACCACAATAGAGATTCTTTTGGGGAGTTACCAGTACAGTAACCATACCAGGAAGTACTTAATTTATTAAGCTACTGCTTTTCTTAATCTTAGTGGAGATATTTACTGATAAACAGCAACGTACGCAGCATGTTCATGTCGTTCCTAAATGAGCTTTTATCTCTCTCCCCTCACCACAAATCAGATTCTTCTGAGGAGTTCCCAGTACATTATCCTTTCCCCTGTGTAATTACCTTAACAAGCTCCAGCTGTTTTTATTGTCAGAAGGTTTATCCCTGATATACAGCTGTCTATCCCGTTCGTAAGTGCAGGTCCAAAATGAGCTTTTTTCTCTGTTCCCTCACCACAATCCAGATTCTGTTGGGGAGTTACCAGTATTGTAACTATACCAGGAAGTACTTAATTTATTAAGCTATTGCTTTTCTTAATCTCAGTGGAGATATTTACTGATAAACAGCTACGTACGCAGCATGTTCATGTCGTTCCTAAATGAGCTTTTATCTCTCTCCCCTCACCACAAATCAGATTCTTCTGAGGAGTTCCCAGTACATTATCCTTTCCCCTGTGTAATTACCTTAACAAGCTCCAGCTGTTTTTATTCTCAGAAGGTTTACTCCCTGATGTACTGCTGCCTACCACCTTCGTAAGTGCAGGTCCTAATTGAGCTTTTTTCTCTGTTCCCTCACCACAATCCAGATTCTTTTGGGGAGTTACCAGTACAGTAACCATACCAGGAATTACTTAATTTATTAAGCTACTGCTTTTCTTAATCTCAGTGGAGATATTTACTGATAAACAGCTACCTACGCAGCATGTTCATGTCGTTCATAAATGAGCTTTTATCTCACTCCCCTCACCACAAATCAGATTCTTCTGAGGAGTTCCCAGTACATTATCCTTTCCCCTGTGTAATTACCTTAACAAACTCCAGCTGTTTTTATTCTCAGAAGGTTTAATCCCTGATATACAGCTGCCTACCCCCCTTCGTAAGTGCAGGTCCTAAAAGAGCTTTTTTCTGTGTTCCCTCACCACAATCCAGATTCTTTTGGGGAGTTACCAGTACAGTAACGATACCAGGAAGTACTTAATTTATTAAGCTACTGCTTTTCTTAATCTCAGTGGAGATATTTACTGATAAACAGCTACCTACGCAGCATGTTCATGTCGTTCCTAAATGAGCTTTTATCTCTCTCCCCTCACCACAAATCAGATTCTTCTGAGGAGTTCCCAGTACATTATCCTTTCCCCTGTGTAATTACCTTAACAAGCTCCAGCTGTTTTTATTCTCAGAAGGTTTACTCCCTGATGTACTGCTGCCTAACCCCTTCTTAAGTGCAGGTCCTAATTGAGCTTTTTTCTCTGTTCCCTCACCACAATCCAGATTCTTTTAGGGAGTTACCAGTACAGTAACCGTACCAGGAAGTACTTAATTTATTAAGCTACTGCTTTTCTTAATCTCAGTGGAGATATTTACTGATAAACAGCTACCTACGCAGCATGTTCATGTCGTTCCTAAATGAGCTTTTATCTCTCTCCCCTCACCACAAATCAGATTCTTCTGAGGAGTTCCCAGTACATTATCCTTTCCCCTGTGTAATTACCTTAACAAGCTCCAGCTGTTTTTATTCTCAGAAGGTTTACTCCCCGATATACAGCTGTCTACCGCTTTCGTAAGTGCAGGTCCTAAATGAGCTTTTTCTCTTTTCCCACACCACAATCCAGATTCTTTTGGGGAGTTACCAGTAGAGTAACCATACCAGGAAGTACTTAATTTATTAAGCTACTGCTTTTCTTAATCTCAGTGGAGATATTTACTGATAAACAGCTACCTACACAGCATGTTCATGTCGTTCCTAAATGAGCTTTTATCTCTCTCCCTTCACCACAAATCAGATTCTTCTGAGGAGTTCCCAGTACATTATCCTTTCCCCTGTGTAATTACCTTAACAAGCTCCAGCTGTTTTTATTCTCAGAAGGTTTACTCCCTAATATACAGCTGCCTAACCCCTTCGTAAGTGCAGGTCCTAAATGAGCTTTTTTCTCTGTTCCCTCACCACAATAGAGATTCTTTTGGGGAGTTACCAGTACAGTAACCATACCAGGAAGTACTTAATTTATTAAGCTACTGCTTTTCTTAATCTTAGTGGAGATATTTACTGATAAACAGCAACGTACGCAGCATGTTCATGTCGTTCCTAAATGAGCTTTTATCTCTCTCCCCTCACCACAAATCAGATTCTTCTGAGGAGTTCCCAGTACATTATCCTTTCCCCTGTGTAATTACCTTAACAAGCTCCAGCTGTTTTTATTGTCAGAAGGTTTATCCCTGATATACAGCTATCTATCCCGTTCGTAAGTGCAGGTCCAAAATGAGCTTTTTTCTCTGTTCCCTCACCACAATCCAGATTCTGTTGGGGAGTTACCAGTATAGTAACTATACCAGGAAGTACTTAATTTATTAAGCTATTGCTTTTCTTAATCTCAGTGGAGATATTTACTGATAAACAGCTACGTACGCAGCATGTTCATGTCGTTCCTAAATGAGCTTTTATCGCTCTCCCCTCACCACAAATCAGATTCTTCTGAGGAGTTCCCAGTACATTATCCTTTCCCCTGTGTGATTACCTTAACAAGCTCCAGCTGTTTTTATTCTCAGAAGGTTTACTCCCTGATGTACTGCTGCCTACCCCCTTCGTAAGTGCAGGTCCTAATTGAGCTTTTTTCTCTGTTCCCTCACCACAATCCAGATTCTTTTGGGGAGTTACCAGTACAGTAACCATACCAGGAAGTACTTAATTTATTAAGCTACTGCTTTTCTTAATCTCAGTGGAGATATTTACTGATAAACAGCTACCTACGCAGCATGTTCATGTCGTTCCTAAATGAGCTTTTATCTCTCTCCCCTCACCACAAATCAGATTCTTCTGAGGAGTTCCCAGTACATTATCCTTTCCCCTGTGTAATTACCTTAACACGCTCCAGCTGTTTTTATTCTCAGAAGGTTTAATCCCTGATATACAGCTGCCTACCCCCTTCGTAAGTGCAGGTCCTAAATGAGCTTTTTTCTCTTTTCCCTCACCACAATCCAGATACTTTTGGGGAGTTACCAGTACAGTAACCATACCAGGAAGTACTTAATTTATTAAACTACTGCTATTCTTAATCTCAGTGGAGATATTTACTGATAAACAGCTACCTACGCAGCATGTTCATGTCGTTCCTAAATGAGCTTTTATCTCTCTCCCCTCACCACAAATCAGATTCTTCTGAGGAGTTCCCAGTACATTATCCTTTCCCCTGTGTAATTACCTTAACAAGCTCCAGCTGTTTTTATTCTCAGAAGGTTTACTCCCTGATATACAGCTGCCTACCACCTTCGTAAGTGCAGGTCATAAATGAGCTTTTTTCTCTGTTCCCTCAACACAATCCAGATTCTTTTGGGGAGTTACCAGTACAGTAACCATACCAGGAAGTACTTAATTTATTAAGCTACTGCTTTTCTTAATCTCAGTGGAGATATTTACTGATAAACAGCTACCTACGCAGCATGTTCATGTCGTTCCTAAATGAGCTTTTATCTCTCTCCCCTCACCACAAATCAGATTCTTCTGAGGAGTTCCCAGTACATTATCCTTTCCCCTGTGTAATTACCTTAACAAGCTCCAGCTGTTTTTATTCTCAGAAGGTTTACTCCCTGATGTACTGCTGCCTAACCCCTTCTTAAGTGCAGGTCCTAATTGAGCTTTTTTCTCTGTTCCCTCACCACAATCCAGATTCTTTTAGGGAGTTACCAGTACAGTAACCGTACCAGGAAGTACTTAATTTATTAAGCTACTGCTTTTCTTAATCTCAGTGGAGATATTTACTGATAAACAGCTACCTACGCAGCATGTTCATGTCGTTCCTAAATGAGCTTTTATCTCTCTCCCCTCACCACAAATCAGATTCTTCTGAGGAGTTCCCAGTACATTATCCTTTCCCCTGTGTAATTACCTTAACAAGCTCCAGCTGTTTTTATTCTCAGAAGGTTTACTCCCCGATATACAGCTGTCTACCGCTTTCGTAAGTGCAGGTCCTAAATGAGCTTTTTCTCTTTTCCCACACCACAATCCAGATTCTTTTGGGGAGTTACCAGTACAGTAACCATACCAGGAAGTACTTAATTTATTAAGCTACTGCTTTTCTTAATCTCAGTGGAGATATTTACTGATAAACAGCTACCTACACAGCATGTTCATGTCGTTCCTAAATGAGCTTTTATCTCTCTCCCTTCACCACAAATCAGATTCTTCTGAGGAGTTCCCAGTACATTATCCTTTCCCCTGTGTAATTACCTTAACAAGCTCCAGCTGTTTTTATTCTCAGAAGGTTTACTCCCTGATGTACTGCTGCCTACCCCCTTCGTAAGTGCAGGTCCTAATTGAGCTTTTTTCTCTGTTCCCTCACCACAATCCAGATTCTTTTGGGGAGTTACCAGTACAGTAACCATACCAATAAGTACTTAATTTATTAAGCTACTGCTTTTCTTAATCTCAGTGGAGATATTTACTGATAAACAGCTACGTATGAAGCATGTTCATGTCGTTCCGAAATGAGCTTTTATCTCTCCCCTCACCACTAATCAGATTCTTCTGAGGAGTTCCCAGTACATTATCATTTCCCCTGTGCAATTACCTTAACAAGCTCCAGCTGTTTTTATTCTCAGAAGGTTTAATCCCTGATATACAGCTGCCTACCCCCTTCGTAAGTGCAGGTCCTAAATGAGCTTTTTTCTCTTTTCCCTCACCACAATCCAGATTCTTTTGGGGAGTTACCAGTACAGTAACCATACCAGGAAGTACTTAATTTATTAAACTACTGCTTTTCTTAATCTCAGTGGAGATATTTACTGATAAACAGCTACCTACGCAGCATGTTCATGTCGTTCCTAAATGAGCTTTATCTCTCTCCCCTCACCACAAATCAGATTCTTCTGAGGAGGTCCCAGTACATTATCCTTTCCCCTGTGTAATTACCTTAACAAGCTCCAGCTGTTTTTATTCTCAGAAGGTTTACTCCCTGATATACAGCTTCCTACCCCCTTCGTAAGTGCAGGTCCTAAATGAGCTTTTTTCTCTGTTCCCTCACCACAATCCAGATTCTTTTGGGGAGTTACCAGTACAGTAACCATACCAGGAAGTACTTAATTTATTAAGCTAATGCTTTTCTTAATCTTAGTGGAGATATTTACTGACAAACAGCAACGTACGCAGCATGTTCATGTCGTTCCTAAATGAGCTTTTATCTCTCTCCCCCACCACAAATCAGACTCTTCTAAGGAGTTCCCAGTACATTATCCTTTCCCCTGTGTAATTACCTTAACAAGCTCCAGCTGTTTTTATTCTCAGAAGGTTTACTCCCTAATATACAGCTGCCTAACCCCCTTCGTATGTGCAGGTCCTAAATGAGCTTTTTTCTCTGTTCCCTCACCACAGTACAGATTCTTTTGGGGAGTTATCAGTACAGTAACCATACAAGGAAGTACTTAATTTATTAAGCTACTGCTTTTCTTAATCTTAGTGGAGATATTTACTGACAAACAGCAACGTACGCAGCATGTTCATGTCGTTCCTAAATGAGCTTTTATCTCTCTCCCCTCACCACAAATCAGACTCTTCTGAGGACTTCCCAGTACATTATCCTTTCCCCTGTGTAATTACCTTAACAAGCTCCAGCTGTTTTTATTCTCAGAAGATTTACTCCATGATATACAGCTGCCAACCCCCTTCGTAAGTGCAGATCCTAAAAGAGCTTTTTTCTCTGTTCCCTCACCACAATCCAGATTCTTTTGGGGAGTTACCAGTACAGTAACGATACCAGGAAGTACTTAATTTATTAAGCTACTGCTTTTCTTAATCTCAGTGGAGATATTTAATGATAAACAGCTACCTACGCAGCATGTTCATGTCGTTCCTAAATGAGCTTTTATCTCTCTCCCCTCACCACAAATCAGATTCTTCTGAGGAGTTCCCAGTACATTATCCTTTCCCCTGTGTAATTACCTTAACAAGCTCCAGCTGTTTTTATTGTCAGAAGGTTTATCCCTGATATACAGCTATCTATCCCGTTCGTAAGTGCAGGTCCAAAATGAGCTTTTTTCTCTGTTCCCTCACCACAATCCAGATTCTGTTGGGGAGTTACCAGTATAGTAACTATACCAAGAAGTACTTAATTTATTAAGCTATTGCTTTTCTTAATCTCAGTGGAGATATTTACTGATAAACAGCTACGTACGCAGCATGTTCATGTCGTTCCTAAATGAGCTTTTATCTCTCTCCCCTCACCACAAATCAGATTCTTCTGAGGAGTTCCCAGTACATTATCCTTTCCCCTGTGTAATTACCTTAACAAGCTCCAGCTGTTTTTATTCTCAGAAGGTTTACTCCCTGATGTACTGCTGCCTACCCCCTTCGTAAGTGCAGGTCCTAATTGAGCTTTTTTCTCTGTTCCCTCACCACAATCCAGATTCTTTTGGGGAGTTACCAGTACAGTAACCATACCAGGAAGTACTTAATTTATTAAGCTACTGCTTTTCTTAATCTCAGTGGAGATATTTACTGATAAACAGCTACCTACGCAGCATGTTCATGTCGTTCCTAAATGAGCTTTTATCTCTCTCCCCTCACCACAAATCAGATTCTTCTGAGGAGTTCCCAGTACATTATCCTTTCCCCTGTGTAATTACCTTAACACGCTCCAGCTGTTTTTATTCTCAGAAGGTTTACTCCCTGATGTACTGCTGCCTACCCCCTTCGTAAGTGCAGGTCCTAATTGAGCTTTTTTCTCTGTTCCCTCACCACAATCCAGATTCTTTTGGGGAGTTACCAGTACAGTAACCATACCAGGAAGTACTTAATTTATTAAGCTACTGCTTTTCTTAATCTCAGTGGAGATATTTACTGATAAACAGCTACCTACGCAGCATGTTCATGTCGTTCCTAAATGAGCTTTTATCTCTCTCCCCTCACCACAAATCAGATTCTTCTGAGGAGTTCCCAGTACATTATCCTTTCCCCTGTGTAATTACCTTAACACGCTCCAGCTGTTTTTATTCTCAGAAGGTTTACTCCCTGATATACAGCTGCCTACCCCCTTCGTAAGTGCAGGTCCTAAATGAGCTTTTTTCTCTTTTCCCTCACCACAATCCAGATTCTTTTGGGGAGTTACCAGTACAGTAACGATACCAGGAAGTACTTAATTTATTAAGCTACTGCTTTTCTTAATCTCAGTGGAGATATTTACTGATAAACAGCTACGTATGAAGCATGTTCATGTCGTTCCGAAATGAGCTTTTATCTCTCCCCTCACCACTAATCAGATTCTTCTGAGGAGTTCCCAGTACATTATCATTTCCCCTGTGCAATTACCTTAACAAGCTCCAGCTGTTTTTATTCTCAGAAGGTTTAATCCCTGATATACAGCTGCCTACCCCCTTCGTAAGTGCAGGTCCTAAATGAGCTTTTTTCTCTTTTCCCTCACCACAATCCAGATTCTTTTGGGGAGTTACCAGTACAGTAACCATACCAGGAAGTACTTAATTTATTAAACTACTGCTTTTCTTAATCTCAGTGGAGATATTTACTGATAAACAGCTACCTACGCAGCATGTTCATGTCGTTCCTAAATGAGCTTTATCTCTCTCCCCTCACCACAAATCAGATTCTTCTGAGGAGGTCCCAGTACATTATCCTTTCCCCTGTGTAATTACCTTAACAAGCTCCAGCTGTTTTTATTCTCAGAAGGTTTACTCCCTGATATACAGCTTCCTACCCCCTTCGTAAGTGCAGGTCCTAAATGAGCTTTTTTCTCTGTTCCCTCACCACAATCCAGATTCTTTTGGGGAGTTACCAGTACAGTAACCATACCAGGAAGTACTTAATTTATTAAGCTACTGCTTTTCTTAATCTTAGTGGAGATATTTACTGACAAACAGCAACGTACGCAGCATGTTCATGTCGTTCCTAAATGAGCTTTTATCTCTCTCCCCCACCACAAATCAGACTCTTCTGAGGAGTTCCCAGTACATTATCCTTTCCCCTGTGTAATTACCTTAACAAGCTCCAGCTGTTTTTATTCTCAGAAGGTTTACTCCCTAATATACAGCTGCCTAACCCCCTTCGTATGTGCAGGTCCTAAATGAGCTTTTTTCTCTGTTCCCTCAACACAGTACAGATTCTTTTGGGGAGTTATCAGTACAGTAACCATACCAGGAAGTACTTAATTTATTAAGCTACTGCTTTTCTTAATCTTAGTGGAGATATTTACTGACAAACAGCAACGTACGCAGCATGTTCATGTCGTTCCTAAATGAGCTTTTATCTCTCTCCCCTCACCACAAATCAGACTCTTCTGAGGACTTCCCAGTACATTATCCTTTCCCCTGTGTAATTACCTTAACAAGCTCCAGCTGTTTTTATTCTCAGAAGGTTTACTCCATGATATACAGCTGCCAACCCCCTTCGTAAGTGCAGATCCTAAAGAGCTTTTTTCTCTGTTCCCTCACCACAATCCAGATTCTTTTGGGGAGTTACCAGTACAGTAACGATACCAGGAAGTACTTAATTTATTAAGCTACTGCTTTTCTTAATCTCAGTGGAGATATTTAATGATAAACAGCTACCTACGCAGCATGTTCATGTCGTTCCTAAATGAGCTTTTATCTCTCTCCCCTCACCACAAATCAGATTCTTCTGAGGAGTTCCCAGTACATTATCCTTTCCCCTGTGTAATTACCTTAACCAGCTCCAGCTGTTTTTATTCTCAGAAGGTCTACTCCCTGATATACACCTGCTTGCCCCCCTTCGTAAGTGCAGGTCCTAAATGAGCTTTTTTCTCTGTTCCCTCACCAAAATCCAGACTCTTTTGGGGAGTTACCAGTACAGTATACATACCAGGAGGTACTTATTTTATTAAGCTACTGCTTTTCTTAATCTCAGTGGAGATATTTACTGATAAACAGCTACCTACGCAGCATGTTCATGTCGTTCCTAAATGAGCTTTTATCTCTCTCCCCTCACCACAAATCAGATTCTTCTGAGGAGTTCCCAGTACATTATCCTTTCCCCTGTGTAATTACCTTAACAAGCTGAGATGTTTTGATTCTCAGAAGGTTTACTCCCTGATATACAGCTGCCTACCCCCTTCGCAAGTGCAGGTCCTAAATGAGCTTTTTTCTCTGTTCCCTCGCCACAATCCAGATTCTTTTGGGGAGTTACCAGTACAGTAACCATACCAGGAAGTACTTAATTTATTAAGCTACTGCTTTTCTTAATCTCAGTGGAGATATTTACTGATAAACAGCTACCTACGCAGCATGTTCATGTCGTTCCTAAATGAGCTTTTATCTCTCTCCCCTCACCACAAATCAGATTCTTCTGAGGAGTTCCCAGTACATTATCCTTTCCCTTTTGTAATTACCTTAACAAGCTCCAGCTGTTTTTATTCTCTGAAGGTTTACTCCTTGATATACAGCTGCCTACCCCCTTCGTTAGTGCAGGTCCTAAATGAGCTTTTTTCTCTGTTCCCTCACCACAATCCAGATTCTTTTGCGGAGTTACCAGTACAATAACCATACCAGGAAGTACTTAATTTATTAAGCTACTGCTTTTCTTAATCTCAGTGGAGATATTTACTGATAAACAGCTACCTACGCAGCATGTTCATGTCGTTCCTAAATGAGCTTTTATCTCTCTCCCCTCTCGACGAATCAGACTCTTCTGAGGAGTTCCCAGTACATTATCCTTTCCCCTGTGTAATTACCTTAACAAGCTCCAGCTGTTTTTATTCTCAGAAGGTTTACTCCCTGATATACAGCTGCGTACCCCCTTCGTAAGTTCAGGTCCTAAATGAGCTTTTTTCTGTGTTCCCTCACCACAATCCAGATTCTTTTGGGGAGTTACCAGTACAGTAACCATACCAGGAAGTACGTAATTTATTAAGCTACTGCTTTTCTTAATCTCAGTGGAGATATTTACTGATAAACAGCTACCTAGGCAGCATGTTCATGTCGTTCAAAATGAGCTTTTATCTCTCTCCCCTCACCACAAATCAGATTCTTCTGAGGAGTTCCCAGTACATTATCCTTTCCCCTGTGTAATTACCTTAACAAGCTCCAGATGTTTTGATTCTCAGAAGGTTTACTCCCTGATATACAGCTGCCTACCCCCTTCGTAAGTGCAGGTCCTAAATGAGCTTTATTCTCTGTTCCCTCACCACAATCCAAATTCTTTTGGGGAGTTACCTGTACAGTAACCATACCAGGAAGTACTTAATTTATTAAGCTACTGGTTTTCTTAATCTCAGTGGAGATATTTACTGATAAACAGCTACCTATGCAGCATGTTCATGTCGTTCCTAAATGAGCTTTTATCTCTCTCCCCTCACCACAAATCAGATTCTTCTGAGGAGTTCCCAGTACATTACCCTTTCCTCTGTGTAATTACCTTAACAAGCTCCAGCTGTTTTTATTCTCAGAAGGTTTACTCCCTGATATACAGCTGCCTACCCCCTTCGTAAGTGCAGGTCCTAAATGAGCTTTTTTATCTGTTCCCTCACCACAATCCAGATTCTTTTGTGGAGTTACCGGTACAGTAACCATACCAGGAAGTAATTTATTAAGCTACTGCTTTTCTTAATCTCAGTGGAGATATTTACTGATAAACAGCTACCTACGCAGCATGTTCATGTCGTTCCTAAATGAGCTTTTATCTCTCTCCCTTCACCACTAATCAGATTCTTCTGAGGAGTTCCCAGTACATTATCCTTTCCCCTGTGTAATTACCTTAACAAGCTCCAGCTGTTTTTATTCTCAGAAGTTTTACTCCCTAATATACAGCTGCCTACCCCCTTCGTAAGTGCAGGTCCTAAATGAGCTTTTTTCTCTGTTCCCTCACCACAAACCAGATTCTTTTGGGGAGGTACCAGTACAGTAACCATACCAGGAAGTACTTAATTTATTAAGCTACTGCTTTTCTTAATCTTAGTGGAGATATTTACTGATAAACAGCAACGTACGCAGCATGTTCATGTCGTTCCTAAATGAGCTATTATCTCTCTCCCCTCACCACAAATCAGATTCTTCTGAGGAGTTCCCAGTACATTATCCTTTCCCCTGTGTAATTACCTTAACAAGCTCCAGCTGTTTTTATTGTCAGAAGGTTTACTCCCTGATATACAGCTGTCTACCCCGTTCGTAAGTGCAGGTCCTAAATGAGCTTTTTTCTCTGTTCCCTCACCACAATAGAGATTCTTTTGGGGAGTTACCAGTGTAGTAACCATATCAGAAAGTACTTAATTTATTAAGCTACTGCTTTTCTTATTCTCAGTGGAGATATTTACTGATAAACAGCTACCTACACAGCATGTTCATGTCGTTCCTAAATGAGCTTTTATCTCTCTCCCTTCACCACAAATCAGATTCTTCTGAGGAGTTCCCAGTACATTACCTTTCCCCTGTGTAATTACCTTAACAAGCTCCAGCTGTTTTTATTCTCAGAAGGTTTACTCCCTAATATACAGCTGCCTACCCCCTTCGTAAGTGCAGGTCCTAAATGAGCTTTTTTCTCTGTTCCCTCACCACAATAGAGATTCTTTTGGGGAGTTACCAGTACAGTAACCATACCAGGAAGTACTTAATTTATTAAGCTACTGCTTTTCTTAATCTTAGTGGAGATATTTACTGATAAACAGCAACGTACGCAGCATGTTCATGTCGTTCCTAAATGAGCTTTTATCTCTCTCCCCTCACCACAAATCAGATTCTTCTGAGGAGTTCCCAGTACATTATCCTTTCCCCTGTGTAATTACCTTAACAAGCTCCAGCTGTTTTTATTGTCAGAAGGTTTATCCCTGATATACAGCTGTCTATCCCGTTCGTAAGTGCAGGTCCAAAATGAGCTTTTTTCTCTGTTCCCTCACCACAATCCAGATTCTGTTGGGGAGTTACCAGTATTGTAACTATACCAGGAAGTACTTAATTTATTAAGCTATTGCTTTTCTTAATCTCAGTGGAGATATTTACTGATAAACAGCTACGTACGCAGCATGTTCATGTCGTTCCTAAATGAGCTTTTATCTCTCTCCCCTCACCACAAATCAGATTCTTCTGAGGAGTTCCCAGTACATTATCCTTTCCCCTGTGTAATTACCTTAACAAGCTCCAGCTGTTTTCATTCTCAGAAGGTTTACTCCCTGATGTACTGCTGCCTACCCACCTTCGTAAGTGCAGGTCCTAATTGAGCTTTTTTCTCTGTTCCCTCACCACAATCCAGATTCTTTTGGGGAGTTACCAGTACAGTAACCATACCAGGAAGTACTTAATTTATTAAGCTACTGCTTTTCTTAATCTCAGTGGAGATATTTACTGATAAACAGCTACCTACGCAGCATGTTCATGTCGTTCATAAATGAGCTTTTATCTCACTCCCCTCACCACAAATCAGATTCTTCTGAGGAGTTCCCAGTACATTATCCTTTCCCCTGTGTAATTACCTTAACAAACTCCAGCTGTTTTTATTCTCAGAAGGTTTAATCCCTGATATACAGCTGCCTACCCCCCTTCGTAAGTGCAGGTCCTAAAAGAGCTTTTTTCTGTGTTCCCTCACCACAATCCAGATTCTTTTGGGGAGTTACCAGTACAGTAACGATACCAGGAAGTACTTAATTTATTAAGCTACTGCTTTTCTTAATCTCAGTGGAGATATTTACTGATAAACAGCTACCTACGCAGCATGTTCATGTCGTTCCTAAATGAGCTTTTATCTCTCTCCCCTCACCACAAATCAGATTCTTCTGAGGAGTTCCCAGTACATTATCCTTTCCCCTGTGTAATTACCTTAACAAGCTCCAGCTGTTTTTATTCTCAGAAGGTTTACTCCCTGATATACAGCTGCCTACCACCTTCGTAAGTGCAGGTCATAAATGAGCTTTTTTCTCTGTTCCCTCAACACAATCCAGATTCTTTTGGGGAGTTACCAGTACAGTAACCATACCAGGAAGTACTTAATTTATTAAGCTACTGCTTTTCTTAATCTCAGTGGAGATATTTACTGATAAACAGCTACCTACGCAGCATGTTCATGTCGTTCCTAAATGAGCTTTTATCTCTCTCCCCTCACCACAAATCAGATTCTTCTGAGGAGTTCCCAGTACATTATCCTTTCCCCTGTGTAATTACCTTAACAAGCTCCAGCTGTTTTTATTCTCAGAAGGTTTACTCCCTGATGTACTGCTGCCTAACCCCTTCTTAAGTGCAGGTCCTAATTGAGCTTTTTTCTCTGTTCCCTCACCACAATCCAGATTCTTTTAGGGAGTTACCAGTACAGTAACCGTACCAGGAAGTACTTAATTTATTAAGCTACTGCTTTTCTTAATCTCAGTGGAGATATTTACTGATAAACAGCTACCTACGCAGCATGTTCATGTCGTTCCTAAATGAGCTTTTATCTCTCTCCCCTCACCACAAATCAGATTCTTCTGAGGAGTTCCCAGTACATTATCCTTTCCCCTGTGTAATTACCTTAACAAGCTCCAGCTGTTTTTATTCTCAGAAGGTTTACTCCCCGATATACAGCTGTCTACCGCTTTCGTAAGTGCAGGTCCTAAATGAGCTTTTTCTCTTTTCCCACACCACAATCCAGATTCTTTTGGGGAGTTACCAGTACAGTAACCATACCAGGAAGTACTTAATTTATTAAGCTACTGCTTTTCTTAATCTCAGTGGAGATATTTACTGATAAACAGCTACCTACACAGCATGTTCATGTCGTTCCTAAATGAGCTTTTATCTCTCTCCCTTCACCACAAATCAGATTCTTCTGAGGAGTTCCCAGTACATTATCCTTTCCCCTGTGTAATTACCTTAACAAGCTCCAGCTGTTTTTATTCTCAGAAGGTTTACTCCCTAATATACAGCTGCCTAACCCCTTCGTAAGTGCAGGTCCTAAATGAGCTTTTTTCTCTGTTCCCTCACCACAATAGAGATTCTTTTGGGGAGTTACCAGTACAGTAACCATACCAGGAAGTACTTAATTTATTAAGCTACTGCTTTTCTTAATCTTAGTGGAGATATTTACTGATAAACAGCAACGTACGCAGCATGTTCATGTCGTTCCTATATGAGCTTTTATCTCTCTCCCCTCACCACAAATCAGATTCTTCTGAGGAGTTCCCAGTACATTATCCTTTCCCCTGTGTAATTACCTTAACAAGCTCCAGCTGTTTTTATTGTCAGAAGGTTTATCCCTGATATACAGCTATCTATCCCGTTCGTAAGTGCAGGTCCAAAATGAGCTTTTTTCTCTGTTCCCTCACCACAATCCAGATTCTGTTGGGGAGTTACCAGTATAGTAACTATACCAGGAAGTACTTAATTTATTAAGCTATTGCTTTTCTTAATCTCAGTGGAGATATTTACTGATAAACAGCTACGTACGCAGCATGTTCATGTCGTTCCTAAATGAGCTTTTATCGCTCTCCCCTCACCACAAATCAGATTCTTCTGAGGAGTTCCCAGTACATTATCCTTTCCCCTGTGTAATTACCTTAACAAGCTCCAGCTGTTTTTATTCTCAGAAGGTTTACTCCCTGATGTACTGCTGCCTACCCCCTTCGTAAGTGCAGGTCCTAATTGAGCTTTTTTCTCTGTTCCCTCACCACAATCCAGATTCTTTTGGGGAGTTACCAGTACAGTAACCATACCAGGAAGTACTTAATTTATTAAGCTACTGCTATTCTTAATCTCAGTGGAGATATTTACTGATAAACAGCTACCTACGCAGCATGTTCATGTCGTTCCTAAATGAGCTTTTATCTCTCTCCCCTCACCAAAAATCAGATTCTTCTGAGGAGTTCCCAGTACATTATCCTTTCCCCTGTGTAATTACCTTAACAAGCTCCAGCTGTTTTTATTCTCAGAAGGTTTACTCCCTGATATACAGCTGCCTACCACCTTCGTAAGTGCAGGTCATAAATGAGCTTTTTTCTCTGTTCCCTCAACACAATCCAGATTCTTTTGGGGAGTTACCAGTACAGTAACCATACCAGGAAGTACTTAATTTATTAAGCTACTGCTTTTCTTAATCTCAGTGGAGATATTTACTGATAAACAGCTACCTACGCAGCATGTTCATGTCGTTCCTAAATGAGATTTTATCTCTCTCCCCTCACCACAATTCAGATTCTTCTGAGGAGTTCCCAGTACATTATCCTTTCCCCTGTGTAATTACCTTAACAAGCTCCAGCTGTTTTTATTCTCAGAAGGTTTACTCCCTGGTATAGAGCTGCCTACCCCCTTCGTAAGTGCAGGTCCTAAATGAGCTTTTTTCTCTGTTCGTCACCACAATCCATATTCTTTTGGGGAGTTACCAGTACAGTAAACATACCAGGAAGTACTTAATTTATTAAGCTACTGCTTTTCTTAATCTCAGTGGAGATATTTACTGATAAACAGCTACCTACGCAGCATGTTCATGTCGTTCCTAAATGAGCTTTTATCTCTCTCCCCTCACCACAAATCAGATTCTTCTGAGGAGTTCCCAGTACATTATCCTTTCCCCTGTGTAATTACCTTAACAAGCTCCAGCTGTTTTTATTCTCAGAAGGTTTACTCCCTGATGTACTGCTGCCTACCCCCTTCGTAAGTGCAGGTCCTAATTGAGCTTTTTTCTCTGTTCCCTCACCACAATCCAGATTCTTTAGGGGAGTTACCAGTACAGTAACCATACCAGGAAGTACTTAATTTATTAAGCTACTGCTTTTCTTAATCTCAGTGGAGATATTTACTGATAAACAGCTACGTACGAAGCATGTTCATGTCGTTCCGAAATGAGCTTTTATCTCTCCCCTCACGACTAATCAGATTCTTCTGAGGAGTTCCCAGTACATTATCATTTCCCCTGTGCAATTACCTTAACAAGCTCCAGCTGTTTTTATTCTCAGAAGGTTTACTCCCTGATATACAGCTGGCAACCCCCTTCGTAAGTGCAGATCCTAAAAGAGCTTTTTTCTCTGTTCCCTCACCACAATCCAGATTCTTTTGGGGAGTTATCAGTACAGTAACCATACCAGGAAGTACTGAATTTATTAAGCTACTGCTTTTCTTAATCTTAGTGGAGATATTTACTGACAAACAGCAACGTACGCAGCATGTTCATGTCGTTCCGAAATGAGCTTTTTTCTCTCCGCTCAACACTAATCAGATTCTTCTGAGAGTTCCCAGTACATTATCATTTCCCCTGTGCAATTACCTTAACAAGCTCCAGCTGTTTTTATTCTCAGAAGGTTTAATCCCTGATATACAGCTGCCTACCCACTTCGTAAGTGCAGGTCCTAAATGAGCTTTTTTCTCTGTTCCCTCACCACAATCCAGATTCTTTTGGGGAGTTACCAGTACAGTAACCATACCAGGAAGTACTTAATTAATTAAACTACTGCTTTTCTTAATCTCAGTGGAGATATTTACTGATAAACAGCTACCTACGCAGCATGTTCATGTCGTTCCTAAATGAGCTTTATCTCTCTCCCCTCACCACAAATCAGATTCTTCTGAGGAGGTCCCAGTACATTATCCTTTCCCCTGTGTAATTCCCTTAACAAGCTCCAGCTGTTTTTATTCTCAGACGGTTTACTCCCTGATATACAGCTTCCTACCCCCTTCGTAAGTGCAGGTCCTAAATGAGCTTTTTTCTCTGTTCCCTCACCACAATCCAGATTCTTTTGGGGAGTTACCAGTACAGTAACCATACCAGGAAGTACTTAATTTATTAAGCTACTGCTTTTCTTAATCTTAGGGGAGATATTTACTGACAAACATCAACGTACGCAGCATGTTCATGTCGTTCATAAATGAGCTTTTATCTCTCTCTCCTCACCACAAATCAGACTCTTCTGAGTAGTTCCCAGTACATTATCCTTTCGCCTGTGTAATTACCTTAACAAGCTCCAGCTGTTTTTATTCTCAGAAGGTTTACTCTCTGATATACAGCTGTCTACCCCGTTCTTAATTGCAGGCCTTAAATTAGCTTTTTTCTCTGTTCTCTCACCACAATCCAAATTCTGTTGGGGAGTTACCAGTATAGTAACTAAACCAGGAAGTACTTCATTTATTAAGCTATTGCTTTTCTTAATCACAGTGGAGATATTTACTGATAAACAGCTACGTACGCAGCATGTTCATGTCGTTCCTAAATGAGCGTTTATCTCTCTCCCCTCACCACAAATCAGATTCTTCTGAGGAGTTCCCATTACATTATCCTTTTCCGTGTATAATTATCTTAACAAGCTCCAGCTGTTTTTATTCTCAGAAGGTTTACTCCCTGATATACTGCTGCCTACCCCGTTCGTAAGTGCAGGTCCTAAATGAGCTTTTTTCTCTGTTCCCTCACCACAATCCAGATTCTTTTGGGGAGTTACCAGTACAGTAACCATACCAGGAAGTACTTAATTTATTAAGCTACTGCTTTTCTTAATCTCAGTGGAGATATTTACTGATAAACAGCTACCTACGCAGCATGTTCATGTCGTTCCTAAAGGAGCTTTTATCTCTCTCCCCTCACCACAAATCAGATTCTTCTGAGGAGTTCCCAGTACATTATCCTTTCCCCTGTGTAATTACCTTAACCAGCTCCAGCTGTTTTTATTCTCAGAAGCTCTACTCCCTGATATACACCTGCCTCCCCCCTTCGTAAGTGCAGGTCTTAAATGAGCTTTTTTCTCTGTTCCCTCACCAAAATCCAGATTCTTTTGGGGAGTTACCAGTACAGTATCCATACCAGGAAGTACTTAATTTATTAAGCTACTGCTTTTCTTAATCTCAGTGGAGATATTTACTGATAAACAGCTACCTACGCAGCATGTTCATGTCGTTCCTAAATGAGCTTTTATCTCTCTCCCCTCACCACAAATCAGATTCTTCTGAGGAGTTCCCAGTACATTATCCTTTCCCCTGTGTAATTACCTTAACAAGCTCCAGCTGTTTTTATTCTCAGAAGGTTTACTCCCTGATATACAGCTGCCTACCCCCTTCGTAAGTGCAGGTCCTAAATGAGCTTTTTTCTCTGTTCCCTCACCGCAATCCAGATTCTTTTGGGGAGTTACCAGTACAGTAACCATACCAGGAAGTACTGAATTTATTAAGCTACTGGTTTTCTTAATCTCAGTGGAGATATTTACTGATAAGCAGCTACGTAAGCAGCATATTCCTGTCGTTCTTAAATGAGCTTTGATCTCTCTCCCCTCACCACAAATCAGATTCTTCTGAGGAGTTCCCAGTACATTGTCCTTTCCCCTGTGTAATTACCTTAACAAGCTCCAGCTGTATTTATTCTCAGAAGGTTTACTCCCTGATATACAGCTGCCTACCCACTTCGTAAGTGCAGGTCCTAAATGAGCTTTTCTCTCTGTTCCCTCACCACATTCCAGATTCTTTTGGGGAGTTACTAGTACAGTAACCATACCAGGAAGTAATTAATTTATTAAGCTACTGCTTTTCTTTATCTCAGTGGAGATATTTACTGATAAACAGCTACCTACGCAGCATGTTCATGTCGTTCCTAAATGAGCTTTTATCTCTCTCCCCTCACCACAAATCAGATTCTTCTGAGGAGTTCCCAGTACATTATCCTTTCCCCTGTGTAATTACTTTAACAAGCTCCAGCTGTTTTTATTCTCAGAAGGTTTACTCCCTGATATACAGCTGCCTACCCCCTTCGTAAGTGCAGGTCCTAAATGAGCTTTTTTCTCTGTTCCCACACCACAATCCAGATTCTTTTGGGGAGTTACCAATACAGCAACCATACCAGGAAGTACTTAATTTATTAAGCTACTGCTTTTCTTAATCTTAGTGGAGATATTTACTGATAAACAGCTACCTACCCAGCATGTTCATGTCGTTCCTAATTGAGCTTTTATCTCTCTCCCCTCACCACAAATCAGATTCTTCTGAGGAGTTCCCAGTACTTTATCCTTTCCCCTGTGTAATGACCTTAACAAGCTCCAGCTGTTTTTATTCTCATAAGGTTTACTTCCTGATATACAGCTGCCTACCCCCTTCGTAAGTGCAGGTCCTAAATGAGCTTTTTTCTCTGTTCCCTCACCGCAATCCAGATTCTTTTGGGGAGTTACCAGTACAGTAACCATACCAGGAAGTACTTAATTTATTAAGCTACTGCTTTTCTTAATCTCAGTGGAGATATTTACTGATAAACAGCTACCTACGCAGCATGTTCATGTCGTTCCTAAATGAGCTTTTATCTCTCTCCCCTCACCACAAATCAGATTCTTCTGAGGAGTTCCCAGTACATTATCCTTTCCCCTGTGTAATTACCTTAACACGCTCCAGCTGTTTTTATTCTCAGAAGGTTTAATCCCTGATATACAGCTGCCTACCCCCTTCGTAAGTGCAGGTCCTAAATGAGCTTTTTTCTCTTTTCCCTCACCACAATCCAGATACTTTTGGGGAGTTACCAGTACAGTAACCATACCAGGAAGTACTTAATTTATTAAACAACTGCTATTCTTAATCTCAGTGGAGATATTTACTGATAAACAGCTACCTACGCAGCATGTTCATGTCGTTCCTAAATGAGCTTTTATCTCTCTCCCCTCACCACAAATCAGATTCTTCTGAGGAGTTCCCAGTACATTATCCTTTCCCCTGTGTAATTACCTTAACAAGCTCCAGCTGTTTTTATTCTCAGAAGGTTTACTCCCAGATATACAGCTGCCTACCACCTTCGTAAGTGCAGGTCATAAATGAGCTTTTTTCTCTGTTCCCTCAACACAATCCAGATTCTTTTGGGGAGTTACCAGTACAGTAACCATACCAGGAAGTACTTAATTTATTAAGCTACTGCTTTTCTTAATCTCAGTGGAGATATTTACTGATAAACAGCTACCTACGCAGCATGTTCATGTCGTTCCTAAATGAGATTTTATCTCTCTCCCCTCACCACAATTCAGATTCTTCTGAGGAGTTCCCAGTACATTATCCTTTCCCCTGTGTAATTACCTTAACAAGCTCCAGCTGTTTTTATTCTCAGAAGGTTTACTCCCTGGTATAGAGCTGCCTACCCCCTTCGTAAGTGCAGGTCCTAAATGAGCTTTTTTCTCTGTTCGTCACCACAATCCAGATTCTTTTGGGGAGTTACCAGTACAGTAAACATACCAGGAAGTACTTAATTTATTAAGCTACTGCTTTTCTTAATCTCAGTGGAGATATTTACTGATAAACAGCTACCTACGCAGCATGTTCATGTCGTTCTTAAATGAGCTTTTATTTCTCTCGCTTCACCACAAATCAGATTCTTCTGAGGAGTTCCCAGTACATTATCCTTTCCCCTGTGTAATTACCTTAACAAGCTCCAGCTGTTTTTATTCTCAGAAGGTTTAATCCCTGATATACAGCTGCCTACCCCCTTCCTATGTGCAGGTCCTAAATGAGCTTTTTTTCTCTGTTCCCTCACCACAATACAGATTCTTTTGGGGAGTTATCAGTACAGTAACCATACCAGGAAGTACTTAATTTATTAAGCTACTGCTTTTCTTAATCTTAGTGGAGATATTTACTGACAAACAGCAACGTACGCAGCATGTTCATGTCGTTCCTAAATGAGCTTTTATCTCTCTCCCCCTCACCACAAATCAGACTCTTCTGAGGAGGTCCCAGTACATTATCCTTTCCCCTGTGTAATTACCTTAACAAGCTCCAGCTGTTTTTATTCTCAGAAGGTTTACTCCCTGATATACAGCTGCCTACCACCTTCGTAAGTGCAGGTCATAAATGAGCTTTTTTCTCTGTTCCCTCAACACAATCCAGATTCTTTTGGGGAGTTACCAGTACAGTAACCATACCAGGAAGTACTTAATTTATTAAGCTACTGCTTTTCTTAATCTCAGTGGAGATATTTACTGATAAACAGCTACCTACGCAGCATGTTCATGTCGTTCCTAAATGAGATTTTATCTCTCTCCCCCTCACCACAATTCAGATTCTTCTGAGGAGTTCCCAGTACATATCCTTTCCCCTGTGTAATTACCTTAACAAGCTCCAGCTGTTTTTATTCTCAGAAGGTTTACTCCCTGGTATAGAGCTGCCTACCCCCTTCGTAAGTGCAGGTCCTAAATGAGCTTTTTTCTCTGTTCGTCACCACAATCCAGATTCTTTTGGGAGTTACCAGTACAGTAAACATACCAGGAAGTACTTAATTTATTAAGCTACTGCTTTTCTTAATCTCAGTGGAGATATTTACTGATAAACAGCTACCTACGCAGCATGTTCATGTCGTTCTTAAATGAGCTTTTATTTCTCTCGCTTCACCACAAATCAGATTCTTCTGAGGAGTTCCCAGTACATTATCCTTTCCCCTGTGTAATTACCTTAACAAGCTCCAGCTGTTTTTATTCTCAGAAGGTTTAATCCCTGATATACAGCTGCCTACCCCCTTCCTATGTGCAGGTCCTAAATGAGCTTTTTTCTCTGTTCCCTCACCACAATACAGATTCTTTTGGGAGTTATCAGTACAGTAACCATACCAGGAAGTACTTAATTTATTAAGCTACTGCTTTTCTTAATCTTAGTGGAGATATTTACTGACAAACAGCAACGTACGCAGCATGTTCATGTCGTTCCTAAATGAGCTTTTATCTCTCTCCCCCTCACACAAATCAGACTCTTCTGAGGAGGTCCCAGTACATTATCCTTTCCCCTGTGTAATTACCTTAACAAGCTCCAGCTGTTTTTATTCTCAGAAGGTTTACTCCCTGATATACAGCTGCCTACCCCCTTCGTAAGTGCAGGTCCTAAAAGAGCTTTTTTCTCTGTTCCCTCACCACAATCCAGATTCTTTTGGGGAGTTACCAGTACAGTAACCATACCAGGAAGTACTTAATTTATTAAGCTACTGCTTTTCTTAATCTCAGTGGAGATATTTACTGACAAACAGCAACGTTACGCAGCATGTTCATGTCGTTCCTAAATGAGCTTTTATCTCTCTCCCCTCACCACAAATCAGATTCTTCTGAGGAGTTCCCAGTACATTATCCTTCCCCTGTGTAATTACCTTAACAAGCTCCAGCTGTTTTTATTCTCAGAAGGTTTACTCCCTGATGTACTGCTGCCTACCCCCTTCGTAAGTGCAGGTCCTAATTGAGCTTTTTTCTCTGTTCCCTCACCACAATCCAGATTCTTTAGGGGAGTTACCAGTACAGTAACCATACCAGGAAGTACTTAATTTATTAAGCTACTGCTTTTCTTAATCTCAGTGGAGATATTTACTGATAAACAGCTACGTACGCAGCATGTTCATGTCGTTCCGAAATGAGCTTTTTTCTCTCCGCTCAACACTAATCAGATTCTTCTGAGGAGTTCCCAGTACATTATCATTTCCCCTGTGCAATTACCTTAACAAGCTCCAGCTGTTTTTATTCTCAGAAGGTTTAATCCCTGATATACAGCTGCCTACCCTTCGTA
>NW_025961938.1:0-49401 GCF_023159225.1 Perognathus longimembris pacificus | reverse complement strand
GGAGTAAACCTTCTGAGAATGAAAACAGCTGGAGCTTGTTAAGGTATTTACACAGGGAAAGGATAATGTACTGGGAACTCCTCAGAAGAATCTGATTTGTGGTGAGGGCAGAGAGATAAAAGCTCATTTAGGAACGACATGAACATGCTGCGTAGGTAGCTGTTTATCAGTAAATATCTCCACTGAGATTAAGAAAAGCAGTAGCTTAATAAATTAAGTACTTCCTGGTATGGTTACTGTACTGGTAACTCCCCAAAAGAATCTGGATTGTGGTGAGGGAACAGTGAAAAAAGCTCATTTAGGACCTGCACTTACGAAGGGGGTAGGCAGCTGTATATCAGGGAGTAAACCTTCTGAGAATAAAAACAGCTGGAGCTTGTTAAGGTAATTACACAGGGGAAAGGATAATGTACTGGGAACTCCTCAGAAGAATCTGATTTGTGGTGACGGCAGAGAGATAAAAGCTCATTTAGGAACGACATGAACATGCTGCCTAGGTAGCTGTTTATCAGTAAATATCTCCACTGAGATTAAGGAAAGCAGTAGCTTAATAAATTAAGTACTTCCTGGTATGGTTACTGTACTGGTAACTCCCCAAAAGAATCTGGATTGTGGTGAGGGAACAGAGAAAAAAGCTAATTTAGGACCTGCACTTACGAAGGGGGTTGGCAGATGTATATCAGGGAGTAAACCTTCTGAGAATAAAAACAGCTGGAGCTTGTTAAGGTAATTACACAGGGGAAAGGATAATGTACTGGGAACTCCTCAGAAGAATCTGATTTGTGGTGAGGGCATAGAGATAAAAGCTCATTTAGGAACGACATGAACATGCTGCGTAGGTAGCTGTTTATCAGTAAATATCTCCACTGTGATTAAGAAAAGCAGTAGCTTAATAAATTAAGTACTTCCTGTTATGGTTACTGTACTGGTAACTCCCCAACAGAATCTGGATTGTGATGAGGGAACAGAGAAAAAAGCTCATTTAGGACCTGCACTTACGAAGGGGGTAGGCAGCTGTATATCAGGGAGTAAACCTTCTGAGAATAAAAACAGCTGGAGCTTGTTAAGGTAATTACACAGGGAAAGGATAATGTACTGGGAACTCCTCAGAAGAATCTGATTTGTGGTGAGGGCAGAGAGATAAAAGCTCATTTAGGAACGACATGAACATGCTGCTTAGGTAGCTGTTTATCAGTAAATATCTCCACTGAGATTAAGAAAAGCAGTAGCTTAATAAATTAAGTACTTCCTGGTATGGTTACTGTACTGGTAACTCCCCAAAAGAATCTGGATTGTGGTGAGGGAACAGAGAAAAAAGCTCATTTAGGACCTGCACTTACGAAGGGGGTAGGCAGCTGTATATCAGGGAGTAAACCTTCTGAGAATAAAACAGCTGGAGCTTGTTAAGGTAATTACACAGGGGAAAGGATAATGTACTGGGAACTCCTCAGAAGAATCTGATTTGTGGTGAGGGCAGAGAGATAAAAGCTCATTTAGGAACGACATGAACATGCTGCGTAGGTAGCTGTTTATCAGTAAATATCTCCACTGAGATTAAGAAAAGCAGTAGCTTAATAAATTAAGTACTTCCTGGTATGGTTACTGTACTGGTAAGTCCCCAAAAGAATCTGGATTGTGGTGAGGAAACAGAGAAAAAAGCTCATTTAGGACCTGCACTTACGAAGGGGGTAGGCAGCTGTATATCAGGGAGTAAAGCTTCTGAGAATAAAAACAGCTGGAGCTTGTTAAGGTAATTACACAGGGGAAAGGATAGTGTACTGGGAACTCCTCAGAAGAATCTGATTTGTGGTGAGGGGGAGAGAGATAAAAGCTCATTAGGAACGACATGAACATGCTGCGTAGGTAGCTGTTTATCAGTAAATATCTCCACTGAGATTAAGAAAAGCAGTAGCTTAATAAATTAAGTACTTCCTGGTATGGTTACTGTACTGGTAACTCCCCAAAAGAATCTGGATTGTGGTGAGGGAACAGAGAAAAAAGCTCATTTAGGACCTGCACTTACGAAGGGGGTAGGCAGCTGTATATCAGGGAGTAAAGCTTCTGAGAATAAAAATAGCTGGAGCTTGTTAAGGTAATTACACAGGGGAAAGGATAATGTACTGGGAACTCCTCAGAAGAATCTGATTTGTGGTGAGGGGAGAGAGATAAAAGCTCATTTAGGAACGACATGAACATGCTGCGTAGGTAGCTGTTTATCAGTAAATATCTCCACTGAGATTAAGAAAAGCAGTAGCTTAATAAATTAAGTACTTCCTGGTATGGTTACTGTACTGGTAACTCCCCAAAAGAATCTGGATTGTGGTGAGGGAACAGAGAAAAAAGCTCATTTAGGACCTGCACTTACGAAGGGGGTAGGCAGCTGTATATCAGGGAGTAAAGCTTCTGAGAATAAAAACAGCTGCATCTTGTTAAGGTAATTACACAGGGGAAAGGATAATGTACTGGGAACTCCTCAGAAGAATCTGATTTGTGGTGAGGGGAGAGAGATAAAAGCTCATTTAGGAACGACATGAACATGCTGCGTAGGTAGCTGTTTATCAGTAAATATCTCCACTGAGATTAAGAAAAGCAGTAGCTTAATAAATTAAGTACTTCCTGGTATGGTAACTGTACTGGTAACTCCCCAAAAGAATCTGGATTGTGGTGAGGGAACAGAGAAAAAAGCTCATTTAGGACCTGCACTTACGAAGGGGGTAGGCAGCTGTATATCAGGGAGTAAACCTTCTGAGAATAAAAACAGCTGGAGCTTGTTAAGGTAATTACACAGGGGAAAGAATAATGTACTGGGAACTCCTCAGAAGAATCTGATTTGTGGTGAGGGGAGAGAGATAAAAGCTCATTTAGGAACGACATGAACATGCTGCATAGGTAGCTGTTTATCAGTAAATATCTCCACTGAGATTAAGAAAAGCAGTAGCTTAATAAATTAAGTACTTCCTGGTATGGTTACTGTACTGGTAACTCCCAAAAGAATCTGGATTGTGGTGAGTGAACAGAGAAAAAAGCTCATTTAGGACCTGCACTTACGAAGGGGTTAGGCAGCTGTATATCAGGGAGTAAAGCTTCTGAGAATAAAAACAGCTGCAGCTTGTTAAGGTAATTACACAGGGGAAAGGATAATGTACTGGGAACTCCTCAGAAGAATCTGATTTGTGGTGAGGGAGAGAGATAAAAGCTCATTTAGGAACGACATGAACATGCTGCGTAGGTAGCTGTTTATCAGTAAATATCTCCACTGAGATTAAGAAAAGCAGTAGCTTAATAAATTAAGTACTTCCTGGTATGGTTACTGTACTGGTAACTCCCCAAAAGAATCTGGATTGTGGTGAGGGAACAGAGAAAAAAGCTCATTTAGGACCTGCACTTACGAAGGGGGTAGGCAGCTGTATATCAGGGAGTAAAGCTTCTGAGAATAAAAACAGCTGCAGCTTGTTAAGGTAATTACACAGGGGAAAGGATAATGTACTGGGAACTCCTCAGACGAATCTGATTTGTGGTGAGGGGAGAGAGATAAAAGCTCATTTAGGAACGACATGAACATGCTGCGTAGGTAGCTGTTTATCAGTAAATATCTCCACTGAGATTAAGAAAAGCAGTAGCTTAATAAATTAAGTACTTCCTGGTATGGTTACTGTACTGGTAACTCCTCAAAAGAATCTGGATTGTGGTGAGGGAACAGAGAAAAAAGCTCATTTAGGACCTGCACATACGAACGGGGTAGGCAGCTGTATATCAGGGAGTAAACCTTCTGAGAATAAAAACAGCTGGAGCTTGTTAAGGTAATTACACAGGGGAAAGGATAATGTACTGGGAACTCCTCAGAAGAATCTGATTTGTGGTGAGGGGAGAGAGATAAAAGCTCATTTAGGAACGACATGAACATCCTGCGTAGGTAGCTGTTTATCAGTAAATATCTCCACTGAGATTAAGAAAAGCAGTAGCTTAATAAATTAAGTACTTCCTGGTATGGTTACTGTACTGGTAACTCCCCAAAAGAATCTGGATTGTGGTGAGGGAACAGAGAAAATAGCTCATTTAGGACCTGCACTTACGAAGGGGGTAGGCAGCTCTATATCAGGGAGTAAACCTTCTGAGAATAAAAACAGCTGGAGCTTGTTAAGGTAATTACACAAGGGAAAGGATAATGTACTGGGAACTCCTCAGAAGAATCTGATTTGTGGTGAGGGGAGAGAGATAAAAGCTCATTTGGGAACGACATGAACATGCTGCATACGTAGCTGTTTATCAGTAAATATCTCCAGTGAGATTAAGAAAAGCAGTACCTTAATAAATTAGGTACTCTACTCCCTGTATGGATACTGTACTGGTAACTCCCCAAAAGAATCTGGATTGTGGTGAGGGAACAGAGAAAAAAGCTCATTTAGGACCTGCCCTTACGAAGGGGGTAGGCATCTGTATATCACGGAGCAAACCTTCTGAGAATAGAAACAGCTGGAGCTTGTTAAGGTAATTACACAGGGAAAGGATAATGTACTGGGAATTCCTCAGAAGAATCTGATTTGTGGTGAGGGGAGAGAGATAAAAGCTCATTTAGGAACGACATGAACATGCTGCGTAGGTAGCTGTTTATCAGTAAATATCTCCACTGAGATTAAGAAGGGCAGTAGCTTAATAAATTAAGTACTTCCTGGTATGGTTACTGTACTGGTAACTCTCCAAAAGAATCTGAATGGTGGTGAGGGAACAGAGAAAAAAGCTCATTTAGGACCTGCACTTAAGAAGGGGGTAGGCAGCTGTTTATCAGGGAGTAAACCTTCTGAGAATAAAAACAGCTGGAGCTTCTTAAGGTAATTACACAGGGTAAAGGTAATGTACTGGGAACTCCTCAGAAGAATCTGATTTGTGGTGAGGGGAGAGAGATAAAAGCTCATTTAGGAACGACATGAACATGCTGCGTAGGTAGCTGTTTATCAGTAAATATCTCCACTGAGATTAAGAAAAGCAGTAGCTTAATAAATTAAGTACTTCCTGGTATGGATACTGTACTGGTAACTCCCCAAAAGAATCTGGATTTTGGTTCGGGAACAGAGAAAAAAGCTCATTTAGGACCTGCACTTACGAAGGGGGTAGGCAGCTGTATATCAGGGAGTAAACCTTCTGAGAATAAAAACAGCTGGAGCTTGTTAAGGTAATTACACAGGGGAAAGGATAATGTACTGGGAACAATTCAGAAGAATCTGATTTGTGGTGAGGGAGAGAGATAAAAGCTCATTTAGGAACGACATAAACATGCTGCATAGGTAGCTGTTTATCAGTAAATATCTCCACTGAGATTAAGAAAAGCAGTAGCTTAATAAATTAAGTACTTCCTGGTATGGTTACTGTACTGGTCACTCCCCAAAAGCATCTGGATTGTGGTGAGGGAACAGAGAAAAAAGCTCATTTATTACCTACACTTACGAAGGGGGTAGGCAGCTGTATATCAGGGAGTTAACCTTCTGAGAATAAAAACAGCTGGAGCTTGTTAAGGTAATTACACAGGGGAAAGGATAATGTACTGGGAACTCCTCAGAAGAATCTGATTTGTGGTGAGCGGAGAGAGATAAAAGCTCATTTAGGAACGACATGAACGTGCTGCGTCGGTAGCTGTTTGTCAGTAAATATCTCCAATGAGATTAAGAAAAGCAGTAGCTTAATAAATTAAGTACTTCCTGGTATGGTTACTGTACTTGTAACTCCCCAAAAGAATCTGGATTGTGGTGAGGGAACAGAGAAAAAAGCTCATTTAGGACCTGCACTGACGAAGGGGGTAGGCAGCTGTATATCAGGGAGTAAACCTTCTGAGAATAAAAACAGCTGGAGCTTGTTAAGGTAATTACACAGGGGAAAGGATAATGTACTGGGAACTCCTCAGAAGAATCTGATTTGTGGTGAGGGGAGAGAGATAAAAGCTCATTTAGGAACGACATGAACATGCTGCGTAGGTAGCTGTTTATCAGTAAATATCTCCACTGAGATTAAGAAAAGCAGTAGCTTAATAAATTAAGTACTTCCTGGTATGGTTACTGTACTGGTCACTCCCCAAAAGAATCTGGATTGTGGTGAGGGAACAGAGAAAAAAGCACATTTAGGACCTGCACTTACGAAGGGGATAGGCAGCTGTATATCAGGGAGTAAACCTTCTGAGAATAAAAACAGCTGGAGCTTGTTAAGGTAATTACACAGGGGAAAGGATAATGTACTGGGAACTCCTCAGAAGAATCTGATTTGTGGTGAGGGGTGAGAGATAAAAGCTCATTTAGGAACGACATGAACATGCGGCGTAGGTAGCTGTTTATCAGTAAATATCTCCACTGAGATTAAGAAAAGCAGTAGCTTAATAAATTAAGTACTTCCTGGTATGGTTACTGTACTGGTAACTCCCAAAAGAATCTGGATTGTGGTGAGGGAACAGAGAAAAAAGCTCATTTAGGACCTGCACTTACGAAGGGGGTATGCAGCTGTATATCAGGGAGTAAACCTTCTGAGAATAAAAACAGTTGGAGCTTGTTAAGGTAATTACACAGGGGAAAGGATAATGTACTGGGAACTCCTCAGAAGAATCTGATTTGTGGTGAGGGGAGAGAGATTAAAGCTCATTTAGGAACGACATGAACATGCTGCGTAGGTAGCTGTTTATCAGTAAATATCTCCACTGAGATTAAGAAAAGCAGTAGCTTAATAAATTAAGTACTTCCTGGTATGGATACTGTACTGGTAACTCCCCAAAAGAATCTGGATTTTGGTTCGGGAACAGAGAAAAAAGCTCATTTAGGACCTGCACTTACGAAGGGGGTAGGCAGCTGTATATCAGGGAGTAAACCTTCTGAGAATAAAAACAGCTGGAGCTTGTTAAGGTAATTACACAGGGGAAAGGATAATGTACTGGGAACTCCTCAGAAGAATCTGATTTGTGGTGAGAGGAGAGAGATAAAAGCTCATTTAGGAACGACATGAACATGCTGCGTAGGTAGCTGTTTATCAGTAAATATCTCCACTGAGATTAAGAGAAGAAGTAGCTTAATAAATTAAGTACTTCCTGGTATGGTTACTGTACTGGTAACTCCCCAAAAGAATCTGGATTGTGGTGAGGGAACAGAGAAAAAAGTTCATTTAGGACCTGCACTTACGAAGGGGGTAGGCAGCTGTATATCAGGGAGTAAACCTTCTGAGAATAAAAACAGCTGGAGCTTGTTAAGGTAATTACACAGGGGAAAGGATAATGTACTGGGAACAATTCAGAAGAATCTGATTTGTGGTGAGGGGAGAGAGATAAAAGCTCATTTAGCAACGACATGAACATGCTGCGTAGGTAGCTGTTTATCAGTAAATATCTCCACTGAGATTAAGAAAAGCAGTAGCTTAATAAATTAAGTACTTCCTGGTATGGTTACTGTACTGTTCACTCCCCAAAAGCATCTGGATTGTGGTGAGGGAACAGAGAAAAAAGCTCATTTAGGACCTACACTTACGAAGGGGGTAGGCAGCTGTATATCAGGGAGTTAACCTTCTGAGAATAAAAACAGCTGGAGCTTGTTAAGGTAATTACACAGGGGAAAGGATAATGTACTGGGAACTCCTCAGAAGAATCTGATTTGTGGTGAGCGGAGAGAGATAAAAGCTCATTTAGGAACGACATGAACATGCTGCATAGGTAGCTGTTTATCAGTAAATATCTCCACTGAGATTAAGAAAAGCAGTAGCTTAATAAATTAAGTACTTACTGGTACGGTTCCTGTACTGGTAACTCCCCAAAAGAATCTGGATTGTGGTGATGGAACAGAGAAAAAAGCTCATTTAGGACCTGCACTTACGAAGGGGGTAGGCAGCTGTATATCAGGGAGTAAACCTTCTGATAATAAAAACAGCTGGAGCTAGTTAAGGTAATTACACAGGGGAAAGGATAATGTACTGGGAACTCCTCAGAAGAATCTGATTTGTGGTGAGGGGAGAGAGATAAAAGCTCATTTAGGAACGACATGAACATGCTGCGTAGGTAGCTGTTTATCAGTAAATATCTCCACCGAGATTAAGAAAAGCAGTAGCTTAATAAATTAAGTACTTCCTGGTATGGTTACTCTACTGGTACCTCCCCAAAAGAATCTGGATTTTGGTGAGGGAACAGAGAAAAAAGCTCATTTAGGACCTGCACTTACGAAGGGGGTAGGCAGCTGTATATCAGGGAGTAAACCTTCTGAGAATAAAAACAGCTGGAGCTTGTTAAGGTAATTACACAGGGGAAAGGATAATGTACTGGGTACTCCTCAGAAGAATCTGATTTGTGGTGAGGGGAGAGAGATAAAAGCTCATTTAGGAACGACATGAACATGCTGCGTAGGTAGCTGTTTATCAGTAAATATCTCCACTGAGATTAAGAAAAGCAGTAGCTTAATAAATTAAGTACTTCCTGGTATGGTTACTGTACTGGTCACTCCCCAAAAGAATCTGGATTGTGGTGAGGGAACAGAGAAAAAAGCACATTTAGGACCTGCACTTACGAAGGGGATAGGCAGCTGTATATCAGGGAGTAAACCTTCTGAGAATAAAAACAGCTGGAGCTTGTTAAGGTAATTACACAGGGGAAAGGATAATGTACTGGGAACTCCTCAGAAGAATCTGATTTGTGGTGAGGGGTGAGAGATAAAAGCTCATTTAGGAACGACATGAACATGCTGCGTAGGTAGCTGTTTATCAGTAAATATCTCCACTGAGATTAAGAAAAGCAGTAGCTTAATAAATTAAGTACTTCCTGGTATGGTTACTGTACTGGTAACTCCCCAAAAGAATCTGTATTGTCGTGAGGGAACAGAAAAAAAAGCTCATTTAGGACCTGCACTTTCGAAGGGGGTAGCCAGCTGTATATCAGGGAGTAAACCTTCTGAGAATAAAAACAGCTGGAGCTTGTTAAGGCAATTACACAGGGGAAAGGATAATATCCTGGGAACTCCTCAGAAGAATCTGATTTGTGGTGAGGGGAGAGAGATAAAAGCTCATTTAGGAACGACATGAACATGCTGCGTACGTAGCTGTTTATCAGTAAATATCTCCACTGAGATTAAGAAAAGCAGTAGCTTGGCTGGGGATATGGCCTAGGGGCAAGAGTGCCTGCCTCGTATACATGAGGCCCTGGGTTCGATTCCCCAGCACCACATATACAGAAAATGGCCAGAAGTGGAGCTGTGGCTCAAGTGGCAGAGTGCTAGCCTTGAGCAAAGAGAAGCCATTGTCAGTGCTCAGGCCTTGAGTCCAAGTTCCAGGACTGGCCAAAAAAAAAAAAAAAAGGAAAGCAGTAGCTTAATAAATTAAGTACTTCCTGGTATGGTTACTGTACTGGTAACTCCCCAAAAGAATCTGGATTGTGGTGAGGAAACAGAGAAAAAAGCTCATTTAGGACCTGCACTTACGAAGGGGGTAGGCCGCTGTATATCAGGGAGTAAACCTTCTGAGAATAAAAACAGTTGGAGCTTGTTAAAGTAATTACACAGGGGAAAGGATAATGTACTGGGAACTCCTGAGAAGAATCTGATTTGTGGTGAGGGGAGAGAGATAAAAGCTCATTTAGGAACGACATAGAACATGCTGCGTAGGTAGCTGTTTATCAGTAAATATCTCCACTGAGATTAAGAAAAGCAGTAGCTTAATAAATTAAGTACTTCCTGGTATGGTTACTGTACTGGTCACTCCACAAAAGAATCTGGATTGTGGTGAGGGAACAGAGAAAAAAGCTCATTTAGGACCTACACTTACGAAGGGGGTAGGCAGCTGTATATCAGGGAGTAAACCTTCTGAGAATAAAAACAGCTGGAGCTTATTAAGGTAATTACACAGGGGAAAGCATAATGTACTGGCAACTCCTCAGAAGAATCTGATTTGTGGTGAGGGGAGAGAGATAAAAGCTCATTTAGGAACGACATGAACATGCTGCGTACGTAGCTGTTTATCAGTAAATATCTCCACTGAGATTAAGAAAAGCAGTGGCTTAATAAATTAAGTACTTCCTGGTATGGTTACTGTACTGGTGACTCCCCAAAAGAATCTGGATTGTGGTGTGGGAACAGAGAAAAAAGCTCATTTAGGACATGCACTTACGAATGGGGTAGGCAGCTGTATATCAGGGAGTAAACCTTCTGAGAATAAAAACAGCTGGAGCTTGTTAAGGTAATTACACAAGGGAAAGGATAATGTACTGGGAACTCCTCAGAAGAATCTGATTTGTGGTGAGGGGAGAGAGATAAAAGCTCATTTAGGAACGACATGAACATGCTGCGTACGAAGCTGTTTATAAGTAAATATCTCCACTGAGATTAAGAAAAGCAGTAGCTTAATAAATTAAGTACTTCCTGGTATAGTTACTGTACTGGTCACTCCACAAAAGAATCTGGATTGTGGTGAGGGAACAGAGAAAAAGCTCATTTAGGACCTGCACTTACGAAGGGGGTAGGCAGCTGTATATCAGGGAGTAAACCTTCTGAGAATAAAAACAGCTGGAGCTTGTTAAGGTAATTACACAGGGGAAAGGATAATGTACTGGGAACAATTCAGAAGAATCTGATTTGTGGTGAGGGGAGAGAGATAAAAGCTCATTTAGCAACGACATGAACATGCTGCGTAGGTAGCTGTTTATCAGTAAATATCTCCACTGAGATTAAGAAAAGCAGTAGCTTAATAAATTAAGTACTTCCTGGTATGGTTACTGTACTGTTCACTCCCCAAAAGCATCTGGATTGTGGTGAGGGAACAGAGAAAAAAGCTCATTTAGGACCTACACTTACGAAGGGGGTAGGCAGCTGTATATCAGGGAGTTAACCTTCTGAGAATAAAAACAGCTGGAGCTTGTTAAGGTAATTACACAGGGGAAAGGATAATGTACTGGGAACTCCTCAGAAGAATCTGATTTGTGGTGAGCGGAGAGAGATAAAAGCTCATTTAGGAACGACATGAACATGCTGCATAGGTAGCTGTTTATCAGTAAATATCTCCACTGAGATTAAGAAAAGCAGTAGCTTAATAAATTAAGTACTTACTGGTACGGTTCCTGTACTGGTAACTCCCCAAAAGAATCTGGATTGTGGTGATGGAACAGAGAAAAAAGCTCATTTAGGACCTGCACTTACGAAGGGGGTAGGCAGCTGTATATCAGGGAGTAAACCTTCTGATAATAAAAACAGCTGGAGCTAGTTAAGGTAATTACACAGGGGAAAGGATAATGTACTGGGAACTCCTCAGAAGAATCTGATTTGTGGTGAGGGGAGAGAGATAAAAGCTCATTTAGGAACGACATGAACATGCTGCGTAGGTAGCTGTTTATCAGTAAATATCTCCACCGAGATTAAGAAAAGCAGTAGCTTAATAAATTAAGTACTTCCTGGTATGGTTACTCTACTGGTACCTCCCCAAAAGAATCTGGATTTTGGTGAGGGAACAGAGAAAAAAGCTCATTTAGGACCTGCACTTACGAAGGGGGTAGGCAGCTGTATATCAGGGAGTAAACCTTCTGAGAATAAAAACAGCTGGAGCTTGTTAAGGTAATTACACAGGGGAAAGGATAATGTACTGGGAACTCCTCAGAAGAATCTGATTTGTGGTGAGGGGAGAGAGATAAAAGCTCATTTAGGAACGACATGAACATGCTGCGTAGGTAGCTGTTTATCAGTAAATATCTCCACTGAGATTAAGAAAAGCAGTAGCTTAATAAATTAAGTACTTCCTGGTATGGTTACTGTACTGGTCACTCCCCAAAAGAATCTGGATTGTGGTGAGGGAACAGAGAAAAAAGCACATTTAGGACCTGCACTTACGAAGGGGATAGGCAGCTGTATATCAGGGAGTAAACCTTCTGAGAATAAAAACAGCTGGAGCTTGTTAAGGTAATTACACAGGGGAAAGGATAATGTACTGGGAACTCCTCAGAAGAATCTGATTTGTGGTGAGGGGTGAGAGATAAAAGCTCATTTAGGAACGACATGAACATGCTGCGTAGGTAGCTGTTTATCAGTAAATATCTCCACTGAGATTAAGAAAAGCAGTAGCTTAATAAATTAAGTACTTCCTGGTATGGTTACTGTACTGGTAACTCCCCAAAAGAATCTGTATTGTCGTGAGGGAACAGAAAAAAAAGCTCATTTAGGACCTGCACTTTCGAAGGGGGTAGCCAGCTGTATATCAGGGAGTAAACCTTCTGAGAATAAAAACAGCTGGAGCTTGTTAAGGCAATTACACAGGGGAAAGGATAATATCCTGGGAACTCCTCAGAAGAATCTGATTTGTGGTGAGGGGAGAGAGATAAAAGCTCATTTAGGAACGACATGAACATGCTGCGTACGTAGCTGTTTATCAGTAAATATCTCCACTGAGATTAAGAAAAGCAGTAGCTTGGCTGGGGATATGGCCTAGGGGCAAGAGTGCCTGCCTCGTATACATGAGGCCCTGGGTTCGATTCCCCAGCACCACATATACAGAAAATGGCCAGAAGTGGAGCTGTGGCTCAAGTGGCAGAGTGCTAGCCTTGAGCAAAGAGAAGCCATTGGCAGTGCTCAGGCCTTGAGTCCAAGTTCCAGGACTGGCCAAAAAAAAAAAAAAAAGGAAAGCAGTAGCTTAATAAATTAAGTACTTCCTGGTATGGTTACTGTACTGGTAACTCCCCAAAAGAATCTGGATTGTGGTGAGGAAACAGAGAAAAAAGCTCATTTAGGACCTGCACTTACGAAGGGGGTAGGCCGCTGTATATCAGGGAGTAAACCTTCTGAGAATAAAAACAGTTGGAGCTTGTTAAGGTAATTACACAGGGGAAAGGATAATGTACTGGGTACTCCTCAGAAGAATCTGATTCGTGGTGAGGGGAGAGAGATAAAAGCTCATTTAGGAACGACATGAACATGCTGCGTACGTAGCTGTTTATCAGTAAATATCTCCACTGAGATTAAGAAAAGCAGTAGCTTAATAAATTAAGTACTTCCTGGTATGGTTACTGTACTGGTCACTCCACAAAAGAATCTGGATTGTGGTGAGGGAACAGAGAAAAAAGCTCATTTAGGACCTACACTTTCGAAGGGGGTAGGCAGCTGTATATCAGGGAGTAAACCTTCTGAGAATAAAAACAGCTGGAGCATGTTAAGGTAATTAGACAGGGGAAATGATAATGTACTGGGAACAATTCAGAAGAATCTGATTTGTGGTGAGGGGAGAGCGATAAAAGCTCATTTAGGAACGACATGAACATGCTGCGTAGGTAGCTGTTTATCAGTAAATATCTCCACTGAGATTAAGAAAAGCAGTAGCTTAATAAATTAATTACTTCCTGGAATGGTTACTGTATTGGTAACTCCCCAAAAGAATCTGGATTTTCGTGAGGGAACAGAGAAAAAATCTCATTTAGGACCTGCACTTTCGAAGGGGGTAGGCAGCTGTATATCAGGGAGTAAACCTTCTGAGAATAAAAACAGCTGGAGCTTGTTAAGGTAATTACACAGGGGAAAGGATAATGTACTGGGAACTCCTCAGAAGAATCTGATTTGTGGTGAGGGGAGAGAGATAAAAGCTCATTTAGGAACGACATGAATATGCTGCGTAGGTGGCTGTTTATCAGTAAATATCTCCACTGAGATTAAGAAAAGCAGTAGCTTAATAAATTAAGTACTTCCTGGTATGGTTACTGTACTGGTAACTCCCCAAAAGAATCTGGATTGTGGTGAGGGAACAGGGAAAAAAGCTCATTTATGACCTGCACTTACGAAGGGGGTAGGCAGCTGTATATCAGGGAGTAAACCTTCTGAGAATAAAAACAGCTGGAGCTTGTTCAGGTAATTACACAGGGGAAAGGATAATGTACTCGGAAATCCTCAGAAGAATCTGATTTGTGGTGAGGGGAGAGAGATAAAAGCTCATTTAGGAACGACATGAACATGCTGCGTAGGTAGCTGTTTATCAGTAAATATCTCCACTGAGATTAAGAAAAGCAGTAGCTTAATAAATTAAGTACTTCCTGGTATGGTTACTGTACTGGTAACTCCCCAAAAGAATCTAGAATTTGGTGAGGGAACAGAGAAAAAAGCTCATTTAGGACCTGTACTTACTAAGGGGGTAGGCAGCTGTATATCAGGGAGTAAACCTTCTGAGAATAAAAACAGCTGGAGCTTGTTAAGGTAATTACACAGGGGAAAAGATGAAGTATTGGGAACTCCTCAGAAGAATCTGATTTGTGGTGAGGGGAGAGAGATAAAAGCTCATTTAGGAACGACATGAACATGCTGCGTATGTAGCTGTTTATCAGTAAATATCTCCACTGAGATTAAGAAAAGCAGTAGTTTAATAAATTAAGTACATCCTGGTATGGTTCCTGTACTGGTAACTCCCCAAAAGAATCTGGATTGTGGTGAGGGAACAGAGAAAAAAGCTCATTTAGGACCTGCACTTACGAAGGGGGTTGGCAGCAGTATATCAGGGAGTAAACCTTCTGAGAATAAAAACAGCTGGAGCATGTTAAGGTAATTACACAAGGGAAAGGATAATGTACTGGGAACTCCTCAGAAGAATCTGATTTGTGGTGAGGGGAGAGAGATAAAAGCTCATTTAGGAACGACATGAACATGCTGCGTAGGTAGCTCTTTATCAGTAAATATTTCCATTGAGATTAAGAAAAGCAGTAGCTTAATAAATTAAGTACTTCCTGGTATGGTTACTGTACTGGTAACTCCCCAAAAGAATCTGGATTGTGGTGAGGGAACAGAGAAAAAAGCTCATTTAGGACCTGCACTTACGAAGGGGGTAGGCAGCTGTATATCAGGGAGTAAGCCTTCTGAGAATAAAAACAGCTGAAGCTTGTTAAGGTAATTACACAGGGGAAAGGATAATGTACTGGGTACTCCTCAGAAGAATCTGATTTGTGGTGAGGGGAGAGAGATAAAAGCTCATTTAGGAACGACATGAACATGCTGTGTAGGTAGCTGTTTATCAGTAAATATCTCCACTGAAATTAAGAAAAGCAGTAGCTTAATAAATTAAGTACTTCCTGGTATGGTTCCTGTACTGGTAACTCCAAAAAGAATCTGGATTATCGTGAGGGAACAGAGAAAATAGCTCATTTAGGACCTGCACTTACGAAGGGGGTAGGCACCTGTATATCAGGGAGTAAACCTTCTGAGAATAAAAACAGCTGGTGTTGTTAAGGTAATTACACAGGGGAAAGGATAATGTACTGGGAACTCCTCAGAAGAATCTGATTTGTGGTGAGGGGAGAGAGATAAAAGGTCATTTAGGAAGGACATGAACATGCTGCTTAGGTAGCTGTTTATCAGTAAATATCTCCACTGAGATTAAGAAAAGCAGTAGCTTAATAAATTAAGTACTTCCTGGTATGGTTACTGTACTGGTAACTCCCCAAAAGAATCTGGATTGTGGTGAGGGAACAGAGAAAAAAGCTCATTTAGGACCTGCACTTACGAAGGGGGTAGGGAGCTGTATATCAGGGAGTAAACCTTCTGAGAATAAAAACAGCTGGAGCCTGTTAAGGTAATTACACAGGGGAAAGGATAATGTACTGGGAACTCCTCAGAAGAATCTGATTTGTGGTGAGGGGAGAGAGATAAAAGCTCATTTAGGAACGACATGAACATGCTGCGTAGTTAGCTGTTTATCAGTAAATATCTCCACTGAGATTAAGAAAAGCAGTAGCTTAATAAATTAAGTACTTCCTGGTATGGTTACTGTAACGGTAACTCCAAAAAGAATCTGGATTATGGTGAGGGAACAGAGAAAAAAGCTCATTTAGGACCTGCACTTACGAAGGGGGTAGGCAGCTGTAAATCAGGCAGTAAAACTTCTGAGAATAAAAACAGCTGGAGCTTGTTAAGGTAATTACACAGCGGAAAGGATAATGTACTGGGAACTCCTCAGAAGAATTTGATTTGTGGTGAGGGGAGAGAGATAAAAGGTCATTTAGAAACGACATGAACATGCTGCATAGGTAGCTGTTTATCAGTAAATATCTCCACTGAGATTAAGAAAAGCATTAGCTTAATAAATTAATTACTTCCTGGTTTGCTTATTGTTGGTATCTCCCCAAAAGAATCTGGATTGTGGTTAGGGAACAGAGAAGAAAGCTCATTTAGGACCTGCACTTAGGAAGGGGGTAGGCAGCTGTATATCAGGGTGTTAACCTTCTGAGAATAAAAACAGCAGGAGCTTGTTAAGCTAATTACACAGGGGAAAGGATAATGTACTGGGAACTCCTCAGAAGAATCTGATTTGTGGTGAGGGGAGAGAGATAAAAGCTCATTTAGGAACTACATGAACATGCTGCGTACGTAGCTGATTATCAGTAAATATCTCCACCTAGATTAAGAAAAGCAGTAGCTTAATAAATTAAGTACTTCCTGGTATGGTTACTGTACTGGTAACTCCCCAAAAGAATCTGGATTGTGTTGAGGGAACAGAGAAAAAAGCTCATTTAGGACCTCCACTTTCGAAGGGGGTAGGCAGCTGTATATCAGGGAGTAAAACTTCTGAGAATAAAAACAGCTGGAGCTTGTTAAGGTAATTACACAGGGGAAAGGATAATGTACTGGGAACTCCTCAGAAGAATCTGATTTGTGGTGAGGGGAGAGAGATAAAAGCTCATTTAGGAACGACATGAACATGCTGCGTAGGTAGCTGTTTATCAGTAAATATCTCCACTGAAATTAAGAAAAGCAGTAGCTTAATAAATTATGTACTTCCTGGTATGGTTCCTGTACTGGTAACTCCAAAAAGAATCTGGATTATGGTGAGGGAACAGAGAAAAAAGCTCATTTAGGACCTGCACTTACGAAGGGGGTAGGCACCTGTATATCAGGGAGTAAACCTTCTGAGAATAAAAACAACTGGTGCTTGTTAAGGTAATTACACAGGGGAAAGGATAATGTACTGGGAACTCATCAGAAGAATCTGATTTGTGGTGAGGGGAGAGAGAAAAAAGCTCATTTAGGACCTGCACTTACGAAGGGGGTAGGGAGCAGTATATCAGGGAGTATACCTTCTGAGAATAAAAACAGCTGGAGCTTGTTAAGGTAATTACACAGGGGAAAGGATAATGTACTGGGAACTCCTCAGAAGAATCTGATTTGTGGTGAGGGGAGAGAGATAAAAGCTCATTTACGAACGACATGAACATGCTGCGTATGTAGCTGTTTATCAGTAAATATCTCCACTGAGATTAAGAAAAGCAGTGGCTTAAAAAATTAAGTACTTCTTGGTATGGTTACTGTACTGGTAACTCCCCAAAGAATCTGTATTGTGGTGAGGGAACAGAGAAAAAAGCTCATTTAGGACCTGCACTTTCGAAGGGGGTAGGCAGCTGTATATCAGGGAGTAAACCTTCTGAGAATAAAAACAGCTGGAGCTTGTTAAGGTAATTACACAGGGGAAAGGATAATGTACTGGGAACTCCTCAGAAGAATCTGATTTGTGGTGAGGGGAGAGAGATAAAAGCTCATTTAGGAACGACATGAACATGCTGCGTAGGTAGCTGTTTATCAGTAAATATCTCCACTGAGATTAAGAAAAGCAGTAGCTTAATAAATTAATTACTTCCTAGTTTGCTTGCTGTTGGTAACTCCCCAAAAGAATCTGGATTGTGGTGAGGGAACAGAGAAGAAAGCTCATTTAGGACCTGCACTTAGGAAGGGGGTAGGCAGCTGTATATCAGGGTGTTAACCTTTTGAGAATAAAAACAGCAGGAGCTTGTTAAGTTAATTACACAGGGGAAAGGATAATGTACTGGGAACTCCTGAGAAGAATCTGATTTGTGGTGAGGGGAGAGAGATAAAAGCTCATTTAGGAACTACATGAACATGCTGCGTACGTAGCTGATTATCAGTAAATATCTCCACTGAGATTAAGAAAAGCAGCAGCTTAATAAATTAAGTACTTCCTGGTATGGTTACTGTACTGGTAACTCCCCAAAAGAATCTGGATTGTGGTAGGGAACAGAGAAAAAAGCTCATTTAGGACCTGAACTTACGAAGGGGGTAGGCACCTGTATATCAGGGAGTAAACCTTCTGAGAATAAAAACAGCTGGTGCTTGTTAAGGTAATTACACAGGGGAAAGGATAATGTACTGGGAACTCCTCAAAAGAATCTGATTTGTGGTGAGGGGAGATAGATAAAAGCTCATTTAGGATCGACATGAACATGCTGCGTAGGTAGCTGTTTATCAGTAAATATCTCCACTGAGATTGAGAAAAGCAGTAGCTTAATAAATTAAGTACTTCCTGGTATGGTTACTGTACTGGTAACTCCCCAAAAGTATCTGGATTGTGTTGAGGGAACAGAGAAAAAAGCTCATTTAGGACCTCCACTTTCGAAGGGGGTAGGCAGCTGTATATCAGGGAGTAAGCCTTCTGAGAATAAAAACGGCTGGAGCTTGTTAAGGTAATTACACAGGGGAAAGGATAATGTACTGGGAACTCCTCAGAAGAATCTGATTTGTGGTGAGGGGAGAGAGATAAAAGCTCATTTAGGAACGACATGAACATGCTGCGTAGGTAGCTGTTTATCAGTAAATATCTCCACTGAAATTAAGAAAAGCAGTAGCTTAATAAATTAAGTACTTACTGGTATGGTTCCTGTACTGGTAACTCCAAAAAGAATCTGGATTATGGTGAGGGAACAGAGAAAAAAGCTCATTTAGGACCTGCACTTACGAAGGGGGTACGCACCTGTATATCAGGGAGTAAACCTTCTGAGAATAAAAACAGCTGGTGCTTGTTAAGGTAATTACACAGGGGAAAGGATAATGTACTGGGAACTCATCAGAAGAATCTGATTTGTGGTGAGGGGAGAGAGAAAAAAGCTCATTTAGGACCTGCACTTACGAAGGGGGTAGGGAGCAGTATATCAGGGAGTATACCTTCTGAGAATAAAAACAGCTGGAGCTTGTTAAGGTAATTACACAGGGGAAAGGATAATGTACCGGGAACTCCTCAGAAGAATCTGATTTGTGGTGAAGGGAGAGAGATAAAAGCTCATTTAGGAACGACATGAACATGCTGCGTAGGTAGCTGTTTATCAGTAAATATCTCCACTGACATTGAGAAAAGCAGTAGCTTAATAAATTAAGTACTTCCTGGTATGGTTACTGTACTGGTAACTCCCCAAAAGAATCTGGATTGTGGTGAGGGAACCGAGAAAAAAGCTTATTAAGACCTGCGATTACGAAGGGGGTAGGCAGCTTTATATCAGGGAGTAAACCTTCTGAGAATAAAAACAGCTATAGCTTGTTAAGGTAATTACACAGGGGAAAGGGTAATGTACCGGGAACTCCTCAGAAGAATCTGATGTGAGGTGTGGGGAGAGAGATAAAAGCTCATTTAGGAACGACAGGAATATGCTGCGTACGTAGCTGTTTATCAGTAAATATCTCCACTGAGATTAAGAAAAGCAGTAGCTTAATAAATTAAGTAATTCCTGGTATGGTTACTGTACTGGTAACTCCCAAAAAGAATCTGGATTTTGGTGAGGGAATGCAGAAAAAAGCTCATTTAGGGCCTGCACTTACGAAGGGGTAGGCAGCTGTATATCAGGGAGTAAACCTTCTGAGAATAAAAACAGCTGGAGCTTGTTAAGGTAATTACACAGGGGAAAGGATAATGTACTGGGAACTCCTCAGAAGAATCTGATTTGTGGTGAGGGGAGAGAGATAAAAGCTCATTTAGGAAAGACATGAACATGCTGCGTAGGTAGATGTTTATCAGTAAATATCTCCACTGAGATTAAGAAAAGCAGTAGCTTAATAAATTAAGTACATCCTAGTATGGTTACTGTACTGGTAACTCCCCAAAAGAATCTGGATTGTGGTGAGGGAACAGAGAAAAAAGCTCATTTAAGACCTGCACTTACGAAGGGGGTAGGCAGCAGTATATCAGGGAGTAAACCTTCTGAGAATAAAAACAGCTGGAGCACGTTAAGGTAATTACACAAGGGAAAGGATAATCTACTGGGAACTCCTCAGAAGAATCTGATTTGTGGTGAGGGGAGAGAGATAAAAGCTCATTTACGAACGACATGAATATGCTGCGTAGGTAGCTGTTTATCAGTAAATATCTCCACTGAGATTAAGAAAAGCAGTAGCTTAATAAATTCAGTACTTCCTGGTATGGTTACTGTACTGGTAACTCCCCAAAAGAATCTGGATTGTGGTGAGTTAACAGAGAAAAAAGCTCATTTAGGACCTGCACTTACGAAGGGGGTAGGCAGCTGTACATCAGGGAGTAAACCTTCTGAGAATAAAAACAGCTGGAGCTTGTTAAGGTAATTACACAGGGGAAAGGATAATGTACTGGGAACTCCTCAGAAGAATCTGATTTGTGGTGGGGGGAGAGAGATAAAACTCATTTAGGAACGACATGAACATGCTGCGTACGTAGCTGTTTATCAGTAAATAGCTCCACTGAGATTAAGAAAAGAAGGAGCTTAATAAACTAAGTACTTCCTGGTATGGTTACTGTATTGGTAACTCGCCTAAAGAACCTGGATTGTGGTGAGGGAACAGAGAAAAAAGCTCATTTAGGACCTGCACTTACGAAGGGGGTAGGCAGCTGTATACCAGGGAGTAAACCTTCTGAGAATAAAAACAGCTGGAGCTTGTTAAGGTAATTACACAGGGGAAAGGATAATGTACTGGGAACTCCTCAGAAGAATCTGATTTGTGGTGAGGGGAGAGAGATAAAAGCTCATTTAGGAACGACATGAACATGCTGCGTAGGTAGCTGTTTATCAGTAAATATCTCCACTGAGATTAAGAAAAGCAGTAGCTTAATAAATTAAGTACTTCCTGGTATGGTTACTGTACTAGTAACTCCCAAAAAGAATCTGGATTGTGGTGAGGGAACAGAGAAAAAAGATCATTTAGGACCTGCACTTACGAAGGGGGTAGGCAGCTGTATATCAGGGAGTAAACCTTCTGAGAATAAAAACAGCTGGAGCTTGTTAAGGTAATTACACAGGGGAAAGGATAATGTACTGGGAACTCCTCAGAAGAATCTGATTTGTGGTGAAGGGAGAGAGATAAAATCTCATTTAGGAACGACATGAACATGCTGCGTAGGTAGCTGTTTATCAGTAAATATCTCCACTGAGATTAAGAAAAGCAGTAGCTTAATAAAGTAAGTACATCCTGGTATGGTTACTGTACTGGTAACTCCCCAAAAGAATCTGGATTGTGGTGAGGGAACAGAGAAAAAAGCTCATTTAGGACCTGCACTTACGAAGGGTGTAGGCAACTGTATATCAGGGAGTAAACCTTCTGAGAATAAAAACAGCAGGAGCTTGTTAAGGAAATTACACAGGGGAAAGGATAATGTACTGGGAACTCCTCAGAAGAATCTGATTTGTGGTGAGGGGAGAGAGATAAAAGCTCATTTAGGAACGACATGAACATGCTGCGTAGGTAGCTGTTTATCAGTAAATATCTCCACTGAGATTAAGAAAAGCAGTAGCTTAATAAATTAAGTACTTCCTGGTATGGTTACTGTACTGGTAACTCCCCAAAAGAATCTGGATTGTGGTGAGGGAACAGAGAGAAAAGCTCATTTTGGACCTGCACTTAAGAAGCGGGTAGGCAGCTGTATATCAGGGAGTAAACCTTCTGAGAATAAAAACAGCTGGAGGTTGTTAAGGTAATTACACAGGGGAAAGGATAATGTACCGGGAACTCCTCAGAAGAATCTGATTTGTGGTGAGGGGAGAGAGATAAAAGCTCATTTAGGAACGACATGAACATGCTGCGTAGGTAGCTGTTTATCAGTAAATATCTCCACTGACATTGAGAAAAGCAGTAGCTTAATAAATTAAGTACTTCCTGGTATGGTTACTGTACTGGTAACTCCCCAAAAGAATCTGGATTGTGGTGAGGGAACCGAGAAAAAAGCTTATTAAGACCTGCGATTACGAAGGGGGTAGGCAGCTTTATATCAGGGAGTAAACCTTCTGAGAATAAAAACAGCTATAGCTTGTTAAGGTAATTACACAGGGGAAAGGGTAATGTACCGGGAACTCCTCAGAAGAATCTGATGTGAGGTGAGGGGAGAGAGATAAAAGCTCATTTAGGAACGACAGGAATATGCTGCGTACGTAGCTGTTTATCAGTAAATATCTCCACTGAGATTAAGAAAAGCAGTAGCTTAATAAATTAAGTAATTCCTGGTATGGTTACTGTACTGGTAACTCCCAAAAAGAATCTGGATTTTGGTGAGGGAATGCAGAAAAAAGCTCATTTAGGACCTGCACTTACGAAGGGGTAGGCAGCTGTATATCAGGGAGTAAACCTTCTGAGAATAAAAACAGCTGGAGCTTGTTAAGGTAATTACACAGGGGAAAGGATAATGTACTGGGAACTCCTCAGAAGAATCTGATTTGTGGTGAGGGGAGAGAGATAAAAGCTCATTTAGGATAGACATGAACATGCTGCGTAGGTAGATGTTTATCAGTAAATATCTCCACTGAGATTAAGAAAAGCAGTAGCTTAATAAATTAAGTACATCCTAGTATGGTTACTGTACTGGTAACTCCCCAAAAGAATCTGGATTGTGGTGAGGGAACAGAGAAAAAAGCTCATTTAAGACCTGCACTTACGAAGGGGGTAGGCAGCAGTATATCAGGGAGTAAACCTTCTGAGAATAAAAACAGCTGGAGCACGTTAAGGTAATTACACAAGGGAAAGGATAATCTACTGGGAACTCCTCAGAAGAATCTGATTTGTGGTGAGGGGAGAGAGATAAAAGCTCATTTACGAACGACATGAATATGCTGCGTAGGTAGCTGTTTATCAGTAAATATCTCCACTGAGATTAAGAAAAGCAGTAGCTTAATAAATTCAGTACTTCCTGGTATGGTTACTGTACTGGTAACTCCCCAAAAGAATCTGGATTGTGGTGAGGGAACAGAGAAAAAAGCTCATTTAGGACCTGCACTTACGAAGGGGGTAGGCAGCTGTACATCAGGGAGTAAACCTTCTGAGAATAAAAACAGCTGGAGCTTGTTAAGGTAATTACACAGGGGAAAGGATAATGTACTGGGAACTCCTCAGAAGAATCTGATTTGTGGTGAGGGGAGAGAGATAAAACTCATTTAGGAACGACATGAACATGCTGCGTACGTAGCTATTTATCAGTAAATAGCTCCACTGAGATTAAGAAAAGAAGGAGCTTAATAAACTAAGTACTTCCTGGTATGGTTACTGTATTGGTAACTCGCCTAAAGAACCTGGATTGTGGTGAGGGAACAGAGAAAAAAGCTCATTTAGGACCTGCACTTACGAAGGGGGTAGGCAGCTGTATATCAGGGAGTAAACCTTCTGAGAATAAAAACAGCTGGAGCTTGTTAAGGTAATTACACAGGGGAAAGGATAATGTACTGGGAACTCCTCAGAAGAATCTGATTTGTGGTGAGGGGAGAGAGATAAAAGCTCATTTAGGAACGACATGAACATGCTGCGTAGGTAGCTGTTTATCAGTAAATATCTCCACTGAGATTAAGAAAAGCAGTAGCTTAATAAATTAAGTACTTCCTGGTATGGTTACTGTACTGGTAACTCCCAAAAAGAATCTGGATTGTGGTGAGGGAACAGAGAAAAAAGATCATTTAGGACCTGCACTTACGAAGGGGGTAGGCAGCTGTATATCAGGGAGTAAACCTTCTGAGAATAAAAACAGCTGGAGCTTGTTAAGGTAATTACACAGGGGAAAGGATAATGTACTGGGAACTCCTCAGAAGAATCTGATTTGTGGTGAAGGGAGAGAGATAAAATCTCATTTAGGAACGACATGAACATGCTGCGTAGGTAGCTGTTTATCAGTAAATATCTCCACTGAGATTAAGAAAAGCAGTAGCTTAATAAATTAAGTACATCCTGGTATGGTTACTGTACTGGTAACTCCCCAAAAGAATCTGGATTGTGGTGAGGGAACAGAGAAAAAAGCTCATTTAGGACCTGCACTTACGAAGGGGGTAGGCAGCTGTATATCAGGGAGTAAACCTTCTGAGAATAAAAACAGCTGGAGCTTGTTAAGGTAATTACACAGGGGAAAGGATAATGTACTAGAACTCCTCAGAAGAATCTGATTTGTGGTGAGGGGAGAGAGATAAAACTCATTTAGGAACGACATGAACATGCTGCGTACGTAGCTGTTTATCAGTAAATAGCTCCACTGAGATTAAGAAAAGAAGGAGCTTAATAAACTAAGTACTTCCTGGTATGGTTACTATATTGGTAACTCGCCTAAAGAACCTGGATTGTGGTGAGGGAATAGAGAAAAAAGCTCATTTAGGACCTGCACTTACGAAGGGGGTAGGCAGCTGTATATCAGGGAGTAAACCTTCTGAGAATAAAAACAGCTGGAGCTTGTTAAGGTAATTACACAGGGGAAAGGATAATGTACTGGGAACTCCTCAGAAGAATCTGATTTGTGGTGAGGGGAGAGAGATAAAAGCTCATTTAGGAACGACATGAACATGCTGCGTAGGTAGCTGTTTATCAGTAAATATCTCCACTGAAATTAAGAAAAGCAGTAGCTTAATAAATTAAGTACTTCCTGGTATGGTTACTGTACTGGTAACTCCCAAAAAGAATCTGGATTGTGGTGAGGGAACAGAGAAAAAAGATCATTTAGGACCTGCACTTACGAAGGGGGTAGGCAGCTGTATATCAGGGAGTAAACCTTCTGAGAATAAAAACAGCTGGAGCTTGTTAAGGTAATTACACAGGGGAAAGGATAATGTACTGGGAACTCCTCAGAAGAATCTGATTTGTGGTGAAGGGAGAGAGATAAAATCTCATTTAGGAACGACATGAACATGCTGCGTAGGTAGCTGTTTATCAGTAAATATCTCCACTGAGATTAAGAAAAGCAGTAGCTTAATAAATTAAGTACATCCTGGTATGGTTACTGTACTGGTAACTCCCCAAAAGAATCTGGATTGTGGTGAGGGAACAGAGAAAAAAGCTCATTTAGGACCTGCACTTACGAAGGGGGTAGGCAGCTGTATATCAGGGAGTAAACCTTCTGAGAATAAAAACAGCTGGAGCTTGTTAAGGTAATTACACAGGGGAAAGGATAATGTACTGGGAACTCCTCAGAAGAATCTGAATTTTGGTGAGGGGAGAGAGATAAAAGATCATTTAGGAACGACATGAACATGCTGCGTAGGTAGCTGTTTATTCATAAATATCTCCACTGAGATTAAGAAAAGCAGTAGCTTAATAAATTAAGTACTTCCTGGTATGGTTACTGTACTGGTAACTCCCCAAAAGAATCTGGATTGTGGTGAGGGAACAGAGAAAAAAGCTCATTTAGGACCTGCACTTACGAAGGGGGTAGGCAGCTGTATATCAGGGAGTATCGCTTCTGAGAATAAAAACAGCTGGAGCTTGTTAAGGTAATTACACAGAGGAAAGGATAATGTACTGGGAACTCCTCACAAGAATCTGATTTGTGGTGAGGGGACAGAGATAAAAGCTCATTTAGCAACGACATGAACATGCTGCGTAGGTCGCTGTTTATCAGGAAATATCTCCACTGAGATTAAGAAAAAGAGTAGCTTAATAAATTAAGTACTTCCTGGTATGGTTACTGTACTGGTAACTCCCCAAAAGAATCTAGAATTTGGTGAGGGAACAGAGAAAAAAGCTCATTTAGGACCTGTACTTACTAAGGGGGTAGGCAGCTGTATATCAGGGAGTAAACCTTCTGAGAATAAAAACAGCTGGAGCTTGTTAAGGTAATTACACAGGGGAAAGGATAATGTACTGGGAACTCCTCAGAAGAATCTGATTTGTGGTGAGGGGAGAGAGATAAAAGCTCATTTAGGAACGACATGAACATGCTGCGTAGGTAGCTGTTTATCAGTAAATATCTCCACTGAGATTAAGAAAAGCAGTAGCTTAATAAATTAAGTACTTCCTGGTATGGTTACTGTACTAGTAACTCCCAAAAAGAATCTGGATTGTGGTGAGGGAACAGAGAAAAAAGATCATTTAGGACCTGCACTTACGAAGGGGGTAGGCAGCTGTATATCAGGGAGTAAACCTTCTGAGAATAAAAACAGCTGGAGCTTGTTAAGGTAATTACACAGGGGAAAGGATAATGTACTGGGAACTCCTCAGAAGAATCTGATTTGTGGTGAAGGGAGAGAGATAAAATCTCATTTAGGAACGACATGAACATGCTGCGTAGGTAGCTGTTTATCAGTAAATATCTCCACTGAGATTAAGAAAAGCAGTAGCTTAATAAAGTAAGTACATCCTGGTATGGTTACTGTACTGGTAACTCCCCAAAAGAATCTGGATTGTGGTGAGGGAACAGAGAAAAAAGCTCATTTAGGACCTGCACTTACGAAGGGTGTAGGCAACTGTATATCAGGGAGTAAACCTTCTGAGAATAAAAACAGCAGGAGCTTGTTAAGGAAATTACACAGGGGAAAGGATAATGTACTGGGAACTCCTCAGAAGAATCTGATTTGTGGTGAGGGGAGAGAGATAAAAGCTCATTTAGGAACGACATGAACATGCTGCGTAGGTAGCTGTTTATCAGTAAATATCTCCACTGAGATTAAGAAAAGCAGTAGCTTAATAAATTAAGTACTTCCTGGTATGGTTACTGTACTGGTAACTCCCCAAAAGAATCTGGATTGTGGTGAGGGAACAGAGAGAAAAGCTCATTTTGGACCTGCACTTAAGAAGCGGGTAGGCAGCTGTATATCAGGGAGTAAACCTTCTGAGAATAAAAACAGCTGGAGGTTGTTAAGGTAATTACACAGGGGAAAGGATAATGTACCGGGAACTCCTCAGAAGAATCTGATTTGTGGTGAGGGGAGAGAGATAAAAGCTCATTTAGGAACGACATGAACATGCTGCGTAGGTAGCTGTTTATCAGTAAATATCTCCACTGACATTGAGAAAAGCAGTAGCTTAATAAATTAAGTACTTCCTGGTATGGTTACTGTACTGGTAACTCCCCAAAAGAATCTGGATTGTGGTGAGGGAACCGAGAAAAAAGCTTATTAAGACCTGCGATTACGAAGGGGGTAGGCAGCTTTATATCAGGGAGTAAACCTTCTGAGAATAAAAACAGCTATAGCTTGTTAAGGTAATTACACAGGGGAAAGGGTAATGTACCGGGAACTCCTCAGAAGAATCTGATGTGAGGTGAGGGGAGAGAGATAAAAGCTCATTTAGGAACGACAGGAATATGCTGCGTACGTAGCTGTTTATCAGTAAATATCTCCACTGAGATTAAGAAAAGCAGTAGCTTAATAAATTAAGTAATTCCTGGTATGGTTACTGTACTGGTAACTCCCAAAAAGAATCTGGATTTTGGTGAGGGAATGCAGAAAAAAGCTCATTTAGGACCTGCACTTACGAAGGGGTAGGCAGCTGTATATCAGGGAGTAAACCTTCTGAGAATAAAAACAGCTGGAGCTTGTTAAGGTAATTACACAGGGGAAAGGATAATGTACTGGGAACTCCTCAGAAGAATCTGATTTGTGGTGAGGGGAGAGAGATAAAAGCTCATTTAGGATAGACATGAACATGCTGCGTAGGTAGATGTTTATCAGTAAATATCTCCACTGAGATTAAGAAAAGCAGTAGCTTAATAAATTAAGTACATCCTAGTATGGTTACTGTACTGGTAACTCCCCAAAAGAATCTGGATTGTGGTGAGGGAACAGAGAAAAAAGCTCATTTAAGACCTGCACTTACGAAGGGGGTAGGCAGCAGTATATCAGGGAGTAAACCTTCTGAGAATAAAAACAGCTGGAGCACGTTAAGGTAATTACACAAGGGAAAGGATAATCTACTGGGAACTCCTCAGAAGAATCTGATTTGTGGTGAGGGGAGAGAGATAAAAGCTCATTTACGAACGACATGAATATGCTGCGTAGGTAGCTGTTTATCAGTAAATATCTCCACTGAGATTAAGAAAAGCAGTAGCTTAATAAATTCAGTACTTCCTGGTATGGTTACTGTACTGGTAACTCCCCAAAAGAATCTGGATTGTGGTGAGGGAACAGAGAAAAAAGCTCATTTAGGACCTGCACTTACGAAGGGGGTAGGCAGCTGTACATCAGGGAGTAAACCTTCTGAGAATAAAAACAGCTGGAGCTTGTTAAGGTAATTACACAGGGGAAAGGATAATGTACTGGGAACTCCTCAGAAGAATCTGATTTGTGGTGAGGGGAGAGAGATAAAACTCATTTAGGAACGACATGAACATGCTGCGTACGTAGCTATTTATCAGTAAATAGCTCCACTGAGATTAAGAAAAGAAGGAGCTTAATAAACTAAGTACTTCCTGGTATGGTTACTGTATTGGTAACTCGCCTAAAGAACCTGGATTGTGGTGAGGGAACAGAGAAAAAAGCTCATTTAGGACCTGCACTTACGAAGGGGGTAGGCAGCTGTATATCAGGGAGTAAACCTTCTGAGAATAAAAACAGCTGGAGCTTGTTAAGGTAATTACACAGGGGAAAGGATAATGTACTGGGAACTCCTCAGAAGAATCTGATTTGTGGTGAGGGGAGAGAGATAAAAGCTCATTTAGGAACGACATGAACATGCTGCGTAGGTAGCTGTTTATCAGTAAATATCTCCACTGAGATTAAGAAAAGCAGTAGCTTAATAAATTAAGTACTTCCTGGTATGGTTACTGTACTGGTAACTCCCAAAAAGAATCTGGATTGTGGTGAGGGAACAGAGAAAAAAGATCATTTAGGACCTGCACTTACGAAGGGGGTAGGCAGCTGTATATCAGGGAGTAAACCTTCTGAGAATAAAAACAGCTGGAGCTTGTTAAGGTAATTACACAGGGGAAAGGATAATGTACTGGGAACTCCTCAGAAGAATCTGATTTGTGGTGAAGGGAGAGAGATAAAATCTCATTTAGGAACGACATGAACATGCTGCGTAGGTAGCTGTTTATCAGTAAATATCTCCACTGAGATTAAGAAAAGCAGTAGCTTAATAAATTAAGTACATCCTGGTATGGTTACTGTACTGGTAACTCCCCAAAAGAATCTGGATTGTGGTGAGGGAACAGAGAAAAAAGCTCATTTAGGACCTGCACTTACGAAGGGGGTAGGCAGCTGTATATCAGGGAGTAAACCTTCTGAGAATAAAAACAGCTGGAGCTTGTTAAGGTAATTACACAGGGGAAAGGATAATGTACTAGAACTCCTCAGAAGAATCTGATTTGTGGTGAGGGGAGAGAGATAAAACTCATTTAGGAACGACATGAACATGCTGCGTACGTAGCTGTTTATCAGTAAATAGCTCCACTGAGATTAAGAAAAGAAGGAGCTTAATAAACTAAGTACTTCCTGGTATGGTTACTATATTGGTAACTCGCCTAAAGAACCTGGATTGTGGTGAGGGAATAGAGAAAAAAGCTCATTTAGGACCTGCACTTACGAAGGGGGTAGGCAGCTGTATATCAGGGAGTAAACCTTCTGAGAATAAAAACAGCTGGAGCTTGTTAAGGTAATTACACAGGGGAAAGGATAATGTACTGGGAACTCCTCAGAAGAATCTGATTTGTGGTGAGGGGAGAGAGATAAAAGCTCATTTAGGAACGACATGAACATGCTGCGTAGGTAGCTGTTTATCAGTAAATATCTCCACTGAAATTAAGAAAAGCAGTAGCTTAATAAATTAAGTACTTCCTGGTATGGTTACTGTACTGGTAACTCCCAAAAAGAATCTGGATTGTGGTGAGGGAACAGAGAAAAAAGATCATTTAGGACCTGCACTTACGAAGGGGGTAGGCAGCTGTATATCAGGGAGTAAACCTTCTGAGAATAAAAACAGCTGGAGCTTGTTAAGGTAATTACACAGGGGAAAGGATAATGTACTGGGAACTCCTCAGAAGAATCTGATTTGTGGTGAAGGGAGAGAGATAAAATCTCATTTAGGAACGACATGAACATGCTGCGTAGGTAGCTGTTTATCAGTAAATATCTCCACTGAGATTAAGAAAAGCAGTAGCTTAATAAATTAAGTACATCCTGGTATGGTTACTGTACTGGTAACTCCCCAAAAGAATCTGGATTGTGGTGAGGGAACAGAGAAAAAAGCTCATTTAGGACCTGCACTTACGAAGGGGGTAGGCAGCTGTATATCAGGGAGTAAACCTTCTGAGAATAAAAACAGCTGGAGCTTGTTAAGGTAATTACACAGGGGAAAGGATAATGTACTGGGAACTCCTCAGAAGAATCTGAATTTTGGTGAGGGGAGAGAGATAAAAGATCATTTAGGAACGACATGAACATGCTGCGTAGGTAGCTGTTTATTCATAAATATCTCCACTGAGATTAAGAAAAGCAGTAGCTTAATAAATTAAGTACTTCCTGGTATGGTTACTGTACTGGTAACTCCCCAAAAGAATCTGGATTGTGGTGAGGGAACAGAGAAAAAAGCTCATTTAGGACCTGCACTTACGAAGGGGGTAGGCAGCTGTATATCAGGGAGTATCGCTTCTGAGAATAAAAACAGCTGGAGCTTGTTAAGGTAATTACACAGAGGAAAGGATAATGTACTGGGAACTCCTCACAAGAATCTGATTTGTGGTGAGGGGACAGAGATAAAAGCTCATTTAGCAACGACATGAACATGCTGCGTAGGTCGCTGTTTATCAGGAAATATCTCCACTGAGATTAAGAAAAAGAGTAGCTTAATAAATTAAGTACTTCCTGGTATGGTTACTGTACTGGTAACTCCCCAAAAGAATCTAGAATTTGGTGAGGGAACAGAGAAAAAAGCTCATTTAGGACCTGTACTTACTAAGGGGGTAGGCAGCTGTATATCAGGGAGTAAACCTTCTGAGAATAAAAACAGCTGGAGCTTGTTAAGGTAATTACACAGGGGAAAAGATGAAGTATTGGGAACTCCTCAGAAGAATCTGATTTGTGGTGAGGGGAGAGAGATAAAAGCTCATTTAGGAACGACATGAACATGCTGCGTAGGTAGCTGTTTATCAGTAAATATCTCCACTGAGATTAAGAAAAGCAGTAGTTTAATAAATTAAGTACATCCTGGTATGGTTCCTGTACTGGTAACTCCCCAAAAGAATCTGGATTGTGGTGAGGGAACAGAGAAAAAAGCTCATTTAGGACCTGCATTTACGAAGGGGGTTGGCAGCAGTATATCAGGGAGTAAACCTTCTGAGAATAAAAACAGCTGGAGCATGTTAAGGTAATTACACAAGGGAAAGGATAATGTACTGGGAACTCCTCAGAAGAATCTGATTTGTGGTGAGGGGAGAGAGATAAAAGCTCATTTAGGAACGACATGAACATGCTGCGTAGGTAGCTCTTTATCAGTAAATATTTCCATTGAGATTAAGAAAAGCAGTAGCTTAATAAATTAAGTACTTCCTGGTATGGTTACTGTACTGGTAACTCCCCAAAAGAATCTGGATTTTGGTGAGGGAACAGAGAAAAAAGCTCATTTAGGACCTGCACTTACGAAGGGGGTAGGCAGCTGTATATCAGGGAGTAAGCCTTCTGAGAATAAAAACAGCTGGAGCTTGTTAAGGTAATTACACAGGGGAAAGGATAATGTACTGGGTACTCCTCAGAAGAATCTGATTTGTGGTGAGGGGAGAGAGATAAAAGCTCATTTAGGAACGACATGAACATGCTGTGTAGGTAGCTGTTTATCAGTAAATATCTCCACTGAAATTTAGAAAAGCAGTAGCTTAATAAATTAAGTACTTCCTGGTATGGTTCCTGTACTGGTAACTCCAAAAAGAATCTGGATTATCGTGAGGGAACAGAGAAAATAGCTCATTTAGGACCTGCACTTACGAAGGGGGTAGGCACCTGTATATCAGGGAGTAAACCTTCTGAGAATAAAAACAGCTGGTGTTGTTAAGGTAATTACACAGGGGAAAGGATAATGTACTGGGAACTCCTCAGAAGAATCTGATTTGTGGTGAGGGGAGAGAGATAAAAGGTCATTTAGGAAGGACATGAACATGCTGCTTAGGTAGCTGTTTATCAGTAAATATCTCCACTGAGATTAAGAAAAGCAGTAGCTTAATAAATTAAGTACTTCCTGGTATGGTTACTGTACTGGTAACTCCCCAAAAGAATCTGGATTGTGGTGAGGGAACAGAGAAAAAAGCTCATTTAGGACCTGCACTTACGAAGGGGGTAGGGAGCTGTATATCAGGGAGTAAACCTTCTGAGAATAAAAACAGCTGGAGCCTGTTAAGGTAATTACACAGGGGAAAGGATAATGTACTGGGAACTCCTCAGAAGAATCTGATTTGTGGTGAGGGGAGAGAGATAAAAGCTCATTTAGGAACGACATGAACATGCTGCGTAGTTAGCTGTTTATCAGTAAATATCTCCACTGAGATTAAGAAAAGCAGTAGCTTAATAAATTAAGTACTTCCTGGTATGGTTACTGTAATGGTAACTCCAAAAAGAATCTGGATTATGGTGAGGGAACAGAGAAAAAAGCTCATTTAGGACCTGCACTTACGAAGGGGGTAGGCAGCTGTAAATCAGGCAGTAAAACTTCTGAGAATAAAAACAGCTGGAGCTTGTTAAGGTAATTACACAGCGGAAAGGATAATGTACTGGGAACTCCTCAGAAGAATTTGATTTGTGGTGAGGGGAGAGAGATAAAAGGTCATTTAGAAACGACATGAACATGCTGCATAGGTAGCTGTTTATCAGAAAATATCTCCACTGAGATTAAGAAAAGCATTAGCTTAATAAATTAATTACTTCCTGGTTTGCTTATTGTTGGTATCTCCCCAAAAGAATCTGGATTGTGGTTAGGGAACAGAGAAGAAAGCTCATTTAGGACCTGCACTTAGGAAGGGGGTAGGCAGCTGTATATCAGGGTGTTAACCTTCTGAGAATAAAAACAGCAGGAGCTTGTTAAGCTAATTACACAGGGGAAAGGATAATGTACTGGGAACTCCTCAGAAGAATCTGATTTGTGGTGAGGGGAGAGAGATAAAAGCTCATTTAGGAACTACATGAACATGCTGCGTACGTAGCTGATTATCAGTAAATATCTCCACTGAGATTAAGAAAAGCAGTAGCTTAATAAATTAAGTACTTCCTGGTATGGTTACTGTACTGGTAACTCCCCAAAAGAATCTGGATTGTGTTGAGGGAACAGAGAAAAAAGCTCATTTAGGACCTCCACTTTCGAAGGGGGTAGGCAGCTGTATATCAGGGAGTAAAACTTCTGAGAATAAAAACAGCTGGAGCTTGTTAATGTAATTACACAGGGGAAAGGATAATGTACTGGGAACTCCTCAGAAGAATCTGATTTGTGGTGAGGGGAGAGAGATAAAAGCTCATTTAGGAACGACATGAACATGCTGCGTAGGTAGCTGTTTATCAGTAAATATCTCCACTGAAATTAAGAAAAGCAGTAGCTTAATAAATTATGTACTTCCTGGTGTGGTTCCTGTACTGGTAACTCCAAAAAGAATCTGGATTATGGTGAGGGAACAGAGCAAAAAGCTCATTTAGGACCTGCACTTACGAAGGGGGTAGGCACCTGTATATCAGGGAGTAAACCTTCTGAGAATAAAAACAACTGGTGCTTGTTAAGGTAATTACACAGGGGAAAGGATAATGTACTGGGAACTCATCAGAAGAATCTGATTTGTGGTGAGGGGAGAGAGAAAAAAGCTCATTTAGGACCTGCACTTACGAAGGGGGTAGGGAGCAGTATATCAGGGAGTATACCTTCTGAGAATAAAAACAGCTGGAGCTTGTTAAGGTAATTACACAGGGGAAAGGATAATGTACTGGGAACTCCTCAGAAGAATCTGATTTGTGGTGAGGGGAGAGAGATAAAAGCTCATTTACGAACGACATGAACATGCTGCGTATGTAGCTGTTTATCAGTAAATATCTCCACTGAGATTAAGAAAAGCAGTGGCTTAAAAAATTAAGTACTTCTTGGTATGGTTACTGTACTGGTAACTCCCCAAAGAATCTGTATTGTGGTGAGGGAACAGAGAAAAAAGCTCATTTAGGACCTGCACTTTCGAAGGGGGTAGGCAGCTGTATATCAGGGAGTAAACCTTCTGAGAATAAAAACAGCTGGAGCTTGTTAAGGTAATTACACAGGGGAAAGGATAATGTACTGGGAACTCCTCAGAAGAATCTGATTTGTGGTGAGGGGAGAGAGATAAAAGCTCATTTAAGAACGACATTAACATGCTGCGTAGGTAGCTGTTTATCAGTAAATATCTCCACTGAGATTAAGAAAAGCAGTAGCTTAATAAATTAATTACTTCCTAGTTTGCTTGCTGTTGGTAACTCCCCAAAAGAATCTGGATTGTGGTGAGGGAACAGAGAAGAAAGCTCATTTAGGACCTGCACTTAGGAAGGGGGTAGGCAGCTGTATATCAGGGTGTTAACCTTCTGAGAATAAAAACAGCAGGAGCTTGTTAAGCTAATTACACAGGGGAAAGGATAATGTACTGGGAACTCCTCAGAAGAATCTGATTTGTGGTGAGGGGAGAGAGATAAAAGCTCATTTAGGAACTACATGAACATGCTGCGTACGTACTGATTATCAGTAAATATCTCCACTGAGATTAAGAAAAGCAGCAGCTTAATAAATTAAGTACTTCCTGGTATGGTTACTGTACTGGTAACTCCCCAAAAGAATCTGGATTGTGGTAGGGAACAGAGAAAAAAGCTCATTTAGGACCTGCACTTAGGAAGGGGGTAGGCAGCTGTATATCAGGGTGTTAACCTTCTGAGAATAAAAACAGCAGGAGCTTGTTAAGCTAATTACACAGGGGAAAGGATAATGTACTGGGAACTCCTCAGAAGAATCTGATTTGTGGTGAGGGGAGAGAGATAAAAGCTCATTTAGGAACGACATGAACATGCTGCGTAGGTAGCTCTTTATCAGTAAATATTTCCATTGAGATTAAGAAAAGCAGTAGCTTAATAAATTAAGTACTTCCTGGTATGGTTACTGTACTGGTAACTCCCCAAAAGAATCTGGATTGTGGTGAGGGAACAGAGAAAAAAGCTCATTTAGGACCTGCACTTACGAAGGGGGTAGGCAGCTGTATATCAGGGAGTAAGCCTTCTGAGAATAAAAACAGCTGGAGCTTGTTAAGGTAATTACACAGGGGAAAGGATAATGTACTGGGTACTCCTCAGAAGAATCTGATTTGTGGTGAGGGGAGAGAGATAAAAGCTCATTTAGGAACGACATGAACATGCTGTGTAGGTAGCTGTTTATCAGTAAATATCTCCACTGAAATTTAGAAAAGCAGTAGCTTAATAAATTAAGTACTTCCTGGTATGGTTCCTGTACTGGTAACTCCAAAAAGAATCTGGATTATCGTGAGGGAACAGAGAAAATAGCTCATTTAGGACCTGCACTTACGAAGGGGGTAGGCACCTGTATATCAGGGAGTAAACCTTCTGAGAATAAAAACAGCTGGTGTTGTTAAGGTAATTACACAGGGGAAAGGATAATGTTCTGGGAACTCCTCAGAAGAATCTGATTTGTGGTGAGGGGAGAGAGATAAAAGGTCATTTAGGAAGGACATGAACATGCTGCTTAGGTAGCTGTTTATCAGTAAATATCTCCACTGAGATTAAGAAAAGCAGTAGCTTAATAAATTAAGTACTTCCTGGTATGGTTACTGTACTGGTAACTCCCCAAAAGAATCTGGATTGTGGTGAGGGAACAGAGAAAAAAGCTCATTTAGGACCTGCACTTACGAAGGGGGTAGGGAGCTGTATATCAGGGAGTAAACCTTCTGAGAATAAAAACAGCTGGAGCCTGTTAAGGTAATTACACAGGGGAAAGGATAATGTACTGGGAACTCCTCAGAAGAATCTGATTTGTGGTGAGGGGAGAGAGATAAAAGCTCATTTAGGAACGACATGAACATGCTGCGTAGTTAGCTGTTTATCAGTAAATATCTCCACTGAGATTAAGAAAAGCAGTAGCTTAATAAATTAAGTACTTCCTGGTATGGTTACTGTAATGGTAACTCCAAAAAGAATCTGGATTATGGTGAGGGAACAGAGAAAAAAGCTCATTTAGGACCTGCACTTACGAAGGGGGTAGGCAGCTGTAAATCAGGCAGTAAAACTTCTGAGAATAAAAACAGCTGGAGCTTGTTAAGGTAATTACACAGCGGAAAGGATAATGTACTGGGAACTCCTCAGAAGAATTTGATTTGTGGTGAGGGGAGAGAGATAAAAGGTCATTTAGAAACGACATGAACATGCTGCATAGGTAGCTGTTTATCAGAAAATATCTCCACTGAGATTAAGAAAAGCATTAGCTTAATAAATTAATTACTTCCTGGTTTGCTTATTGTTGGTATCTCCCCAAAAGAATCTGGATTGTGGTTAGGGAACAGAGAAGAAAGCTCATTTAGGACCTGCACTTAGGAAGGGGGTAGGCAGCTATATATCAGGGTGTTAACCTTCTGAGAATAAAAACAGCAGGAGCTTGTTAAGCTAATTACACAGGGGAAAGGATAATGTACTGGGAACTCCTCAGAAGAATCTGATTTGTGGTGAGGGGAGAGAGATAAAAGCTCATTTAGGAACTACATGAACATGCTGCGTACGTAGCTGATTATCAGTAAATATCTCCACTGAGATTAAGAAAAGCAGTAGCTTAATAAATTAAGTACTTCCTGGTATGGTTACTGTACTGGTAACTCCCCAAAAGAATCTGGATTGTGTTGAGGGAACAGAGAAAAAAGCTCATTTAGGACCTCCACTTTCGAAGGGGGTAGGCAGCTGTATATCAGGGAGTAAAACTTCTGAGAATAAAAACAGCTGGAGCTTGTTAATGTAATTACACAGGGGAAAGGATAATGTACTGGGAACTCCTCAGAAGAATCTGATTTGTGGTGAGGGGAGAGAGATAAAAGCTCATTTAGGAACGACATGAACATGCTGCGTAGGTAGCTGTTTATCAGTAAATATCTCCACTGAAATTAAGAAAAGCAGTAGCTTAATAAATTATGTACTTCCTGGTATGGTTCCTGTACTGGTAACTCCAAAAAGAATCTGGATTATGGTGAGGGAACAGAGCAAAAAGCTCATTTAGGACCTGCACTTACGAAGGGGGTAGGCACCTGTATATCAGGGAGTAAACCTTCTGAGAATAAAAACAACTGGTGCTTGTTAAGGTAATTACACAGGGGAAAGGATAATGTACTGGGAACTCATCAGAAGAATCTGATTTGTGGTGAGGGGAGAGAGAAAAAAGCTCATTTAGGACCTGCACTTACGAAGGGGGTAGGGAGCAGTATATCAGGGAGTATACCTTCTGAGAATAAAAACAGCTGGAGCTTGTTAAGGTAATTACACAGGGGAAAGGATAATGTACTGGGAACTCCTCAGAAGAATCTGATTTGTGGTGAGGGGAGAGAGATAAAAGCTCATTTACGAACGACATGAACATGCTGCGTATGTAGCTGTTTATCAGTAAATATCTCCACTGAGATTAAGAAAAGCAGTGGCTTAAAAAATTAAGTACTTCTTGGTATGGTTACTGTACTGGTAACTCCCCAAAGAATCTGTATTGTGGTGAGGGAACAGAGAAAAAAGCTCATTTAGGACCTGCACTTTCGAAGGGGGTAGGCAGCTGTATATCAGGGAGTAAACCTTCTGAGAATAAAAACAGCTGGAGCTTGTTAAGGTAATTACACAGGGGAAAGGATAATGTACTGGGAACTCCTCAGAAGAATCTGATTTGTGGTGAGGGGAGAGAGATAAAAGCTCATTTAAGAACGACATTAACATGCTGCGTAGGTAGCTGTTTATCAGTAAATATCTCCACTGAGATTAAGAAAAGCAGTAGCTTAATAAATTAATTACTTCCTAGTTTGCTTGCTGTTGGTAACTCCCCAAAAGAATCTGGATTGTGGTGAGGGAACAGAGAAGAAAGCTCATTTAGGACCTGCACTTAGGAAGGGGGTAGGCAGCTGTATATCAGGGTGTTAACCTTCTGAGAATAAAAACAGCAGGAGCTTGTTAAGCTAATTACACAGGGGAAAGGATAATGTACTGGGAACTCCTCAGAAGAATCTGATTTGTGGTGAGGGGAGAGAGATAAAAGCTCATTTAGGAACTACATGAACATGCTGCGTACGTAGCTGATTATCAGTAAATATCTCCACTGAGATTAAGAAAAGCAGCAGCTTAATAAATTAAGTACTTCCTGGTATGGTTACTGTACTGGTAACTCCCCAAAAGAATCTGGATTGTGGTAGGGAACAGAGAAAAAAGCTCATTTAGGACCTGCACTTAGGAAGGGGGTAGGCAGCTGTATATCAGGGTGTTAACCTTCTGAGAATAAAAACAGCAGGAGCTTGTTAAGCTAATTACACAGGGGAAAGGATAATGTACTGGGAACTACTCAGAAGAATCTGATTTGTGGTGAGGGGAGAGAGATAAAAGCTCATTTAGGAACTACATGAACATGCTGCGTACTTAGCTGATTATCAGTAAATATCTCCACTGAGATTAAGAAAAGCAGCAGCTTAATAAATTAAGTACTTCCTGGTATGGTTACTGTACTGGTAACTCCCCAAAAGAATCTGGATTGTGGTGAGGGAACAGAGAAAAAAGCTCATTTAGGACCTGCACTTACGAAGGGGGTAGGCAGCTGTATATCAGGGAGTAAGCCTTCTGAGAATAAAAACAGCTGGAGCTTGTTAAGGTAATTACACAGGGGAAAGGATAATGTACTGGGTACTCCTCAGAAGAATCTGATTTGTGGTGAGGGGAGAGAGATAAAAGCTCATTTAGGAACGACATGAACATGCTGTGTAGGTAGCTGTTTATCAGTAAATATCTCCACTGAAATTTAGAAAAGCAGTAGCTTAATAAATTAAGTACTTCCTGGTATGGTTCCTGTACTGGTAACTCCAAAAAGAATCTGGATTATCGTGAGGGAACAGAGAAAATAGCTCATTTAGGACCTGCACTTACGAAGGGGGTAGGCACCTGTATATCAGGGAGTAAACCTTCTGAGAATAAAAACAGCTGGTGTTGTTAAGGTAATTACACAGGGGAAAGGATAATGTACTGGGAACTCCTCAGAAGAATCTGATTTGTGGTGAGGGGAGAGAGATAAAAGGTCATTTAGGAAGGACATGAACATGCTGCTTAGGTAGCTGTTTATCAGTAAATATCTCCACTGAGATTAAGAAAAGCAGTAGCTTAATAAATTAAGTACTTCCTGGTATGGTTACTGTACTGGTAACTCCCCAAAAGAATCTGGATTGTGGTGAGGGAACAGAGAAAAAAGCTCATTTAGGACCTGCACTTACGAAGGGGGTAGGGAGCTGTATATCAGGGAGTAAACCTTCTGAGAATAAAAACAGCTGGAGCCTGTTAAGGTAATTACACAGGGGAAAGGATAATGTACTGGGAACTCCTCAGAAGAATCTGATTTGTGGTGAGGGGAGAGAGATAAAAGCTCATTTAGGAACGACATGAACATGCTGCGTAGTTAGCTGTTTATCAGTAAATATCTCCACTGAGATTAAGAAAAGCAGTAGCTTAATAAATTAAGTACTTCCTGGTATGGTTACTGTAATGGTAACTCCAAAAAGAATCTGGATTATGGTGAGGGAACAGAGAAAAAAGCTCATTTAGGACCTGCACTTACGAAGGGGGTAGGCAGCTGTAAATCAGGCAGTAAAACTTCTGAGAATAAAAACAGCTGGAGCTTGTTAAGGTAATTACACAGCGGAAAGGATAATGTACTGGGAACTCCTCAGAAGAATTTGATTTGTGGTGAGGGGAGAGAGATAAAAGGTCATTTAGAAACGACATGAACATGCTGCATAGGTAGCTGTTTATCAGAAAATATCTCCACTGAGATTAAGAAAAGCATTAGCTTAAGAAATTAATTACTTCCTGGTTTGCTTATTGTTGGTATCTCCCCAAAAGAATCTGGATTGTGGTTAGGGAACAGAGAAGAAAGCTCATTTAGGACCTGCACTTAGGAAGGGGGTAGGCAGCTGTATATCAGGGTGTTAACCTTCTGAGAATAAAAACAGCAGGAGCTTGTTAAGCTAATTACACAGGGGAAAGGATAATGTACTGGGAACTCCTCAGAAGAATCTGATTTGTGGTGAGGGGAGAGAGATAAAAGCTCATTTAGGAACTACATGAACATGCTGCGTACGTAGCTGATTATCAGTAAATATCTCCACTGAGATTAAGAAAAGCAGTAGCTTAATAAATTAAGTACTTCCTGGTATGGTTACTGTACTGGTAACTCCCCAAAAGAATCTGGATTGTGTTGAGGGAACAGAGAAAAAAGCACATTTAGGACCTCCACTTTCGAAGGGGGTAGGCAGCTGTATATCAGGGAGTAAAACTTCTGAGAATAAAAACAGCTGGAGCTCGTTAATGTAATTACACAGGGGAAAGGATAATGTACTGGGAACTCCTCAGAAGAATCTGATTTGTGGTGAGGGGAGAGAGATAAAAGCTCATTTAGGAACGACATGAACATGCTGCGTAGGTAGCTGTTTATCAGTAAATATCTCCACTGAAATTAAGAAAAGCAGTAGCTTAATAAATTATGTACTTCCTGGTATGGTTCCTGTACTGGTAACTCCAAAAAGAATCTGGATTATGGTGAGGGAACAGAGCAAAAAGCTCATTTAGGACCTGCACTTACGAAGGGGGTAGGCACCTGTATATCAGGGAGTAAACCTTCTGAGAATAAAAACAACTGGTGCTTGTTAAGGTAATTACACAGGGGAAAGGATAATGTACTGGGAACTCATCAGAAGAATCTGATTTGTGGTGAGGGGAGAGAGAAAAAAGCTCATTTAGGACCTGCACTTACGAAGGGGGTAGGGAGCAGTATATCAGGGAGTATACCTTCTGAGAATAAAAACAGCTGGAGCTTGTTAAGGTAATTACACAGGGGAAAGGATAATGTACTGGGAACTCCTCAGAAGAATCTGATTTGTGGTGAGGGGAGAGAGATAAAAGCTCATTTAGGAACGACATTAACATGCTGCGTAGGTAGCTGTTTATCAGTAAATATCTCCACTGAGATTAAGAAAAGCAGTAGCTTAATAAATTAATTACTTCCTAGTTTGCTTGCTGTTGGTAACTCCCCAAAAGAATCTGGATTGTGGTGAGGGAACAGAGAAGAAAGCTCATTTAGGACCTGCACTTAGGAAGGGGGTAGGCAGCTGTATATCAGGGTGTTAACCTTCTGAGAATAAAAACAGCAGGAGCTTGTTAAGCTAATTACACAGGGGAAAGGATAATGTACTGGGAACTCCTCAGAAGAATCTGATTTGTGGTGAGGGGAGAGAGATAAAAGCTCATTTAGGAACTACATGAACATGCTGCGTACGTAGCTGATTATCAGTAAATATCTCCACTGAGATTAAGAAAAGCAGCAGCTTAATAAATTAAGTACTTCCTGGTATGGTTACTGTACTGGTAACTCCCCAAAAGAATCTGGATTGTGGTAGGGAACAGAGAAAAAAGCTCATTTAGGACCTGCACTTAGGAAGGGGGTAGGCAGCTGTATATCAGGGTGTTAACCTTCTGAGAATAAAAACAGCAGGAGCTTGTTAAGCTAATTACACAGGGGAAAGGATAATGTACTGGGAACTCCTCAGAAGAATCTGATTTGTGGTGAGGGGAGAGAGATAAAAGCTCATTTAGGAACTACATGAACATGCTGCGTACTTAGCTGATTATCAGTAAATATCTCCACTGAGATTAAGAAAAGCAGCAGCTTAATAAATTAAGTACTTCCTGGTATGGTTACTGTACTGGTAACTCCCCAAAAGAATCTGGATTGTGGTAGGGAACAGAGAAAAAAGCTCATTTAGGACCTGAACTTACGAAGGGGGTAGGCACCTGTATATCAGGGAGTAAACCTTCTGAGAATAAAAACAGCTGGTGCTTGTTAAGGTAATTACACAGGGGAAAGGATAATGTACTGGGAACTCCTCAAAAGAATCTGATTTGTGGTGAGGGGAGAGAGATAAAAGCTCATTTAGGATCGACATGAACATGCTGCGTAGGTAGCTGTTTATCAGTAAATATCTCCACTGAGATTGAGAAAAGCAGTAGCTTAATAAATTAAGTACTTCCTGGTATGGTTACTGTACTGGTAACTCCCCAAAAGTATCTGGATTGTGTTGAGGGAACAGAGAAAAAAGCTCATTTAGGACCTCCACTTTCGAAGGGGGTAGGCAGCTGTATATCAGGGAGTAAGCCTTCTGAGAATAAAAACGGCTGGAGCTTGTTAAGGTAATTACACAGGGGAAAGGATAATGTACTGGGAACTCCTCAGAAGAATCTGATTTGTGGTGAGGGGAGAGAGATAAAAGCTCATTTAGGAACGACATGAACATGCTGCGTAGGTAGCTGTTTATCAGTAAATATCTCCACTGAAATTAAGAAAAGCAGTAGCTTAATAAATTAAGTACTTCCTGGTATGGTTCCTGTACTGGTAACTCCAAAAAGAATCTGGATTATGGTGAGGGAACAGAGAAAAAAGCTCATTTAGGACCTGCACTTACGAAGGGGGTAGGCAGCTGTATATCAGGGAGTAAACCTTCTGAGAATAAAAACAGCTGGAGCTTGTTAAGGTAATTACACAGGGGAAAGGATAATGTACTGGGAACTCCTCAGAAGAATCTGATTTGTGGTGAGGGGAGAGAGATAAAAGCTCATTTAGGAACGACATGAACATGCTGCGTAGGTAGCTGTTTATCAGTAAATATCTCCAGTGAGATTAAGAAAAGCAGTAGCTTAATAAATTAAGTACATCCTAGTATGGTTACTGTACTGGTAACTCCCCAAAAGAATCTGGATTGTGGTGAGGGAACAGAGAAAAAAGCTCATTTAAGACCTGCACTTACGAAGGGGGTAGGCAGCAGTATATCAGGGAGTAAACCTTCTGAGAATAAAAACAGCTGGAGCACGTTAAGGTAATTACACAAGGGAAAGGATAATCTACTGGGAACTCCTCAGAAGAATCTGATTTGTGGTGAGGGGAGAGAGATAAAAGCTCATTTACGAACGACATGAATATGCTGCGTAGGTAGCTGTTTATCAGTAAATATCTCCACTGAGATTAAGAAAAGCAGTAGCTTAATAAATTCAGTACTTCCTGGTATGGTTACTGTACTGGTAACTCCCCAAAAGAATCTGGATTGTGGTGAGGGAACAGAGAAAAAAGCTCATTTAGGACCTGCACTTACGAAGGGGGTAGGCAGCTGTATATCAGGGAGTAAACCTTCTAAGAATAAAAACAGCTGGAGCTTGTTAAGGTAATTACACAGGGGAAAGGATAATGTACTGGGAACTCCTCAGAAGAATCTGATTTGTGGTGAGGGGAGAGAGATAAAACTCATTTAGGAACGACATGAACATGCTGCGTACGTAGCTGTTTATCAGTAAATAGCTCCACTGAGATTAAGAAAAGAAGGAGCTTAATAAACTAAGTACTTCCTGGTATGGTTACTGTATTGGTAACTCGCCTAAAGAACCTGGATTGTGGTGAGGGAACAGAGAAAAAAGCTAATTTAGGACCTGCACTTACGAAGGGGGTAGGCAGCTGTATATCAGGGAGTAAACCTTCTGAGAATAAAAACAGCTGGAGCTTGTTAAGGTAATTACACAGGGGAAAGGATAATGTACTGGGAACTCCTCAGAAGAATCTGTTTTGTGGTGAGGGGAGAGAGATAAAACTCATTTAGGAACGACATGAACATGCTGCGTAGGTAGCTGTTTATCAGTAAATATCTCCACTGACATTAAGAAAAGCAGTAGCTTAATAAATGAAGTACTTCCTGGTATGGTTACTGTACTGGTAACTCCCCAAAAGAATCTGGATTGTGGTGAGGGAACAGAGAAAAAAGCTCATTTAGGACCTGCACTTACGAAGGGGTTACGCAGCTGTATATCAGGGAGTACACCTTCTGAGAATAAAAACAGCTGGAGCTTGTTAAGGTAATTACACAGGGGAAAGGATAATGTACTGGGAACTCCTCAGAAGAATCTGATTTGTGGTGAGGGGAGAGAGATAAAAGCTCATTTAGGAACGACATGAACATGCTGCGTAGGTAGCTGTTTATCAGTAAATATCTCCACTGAGATTAAGAAAAGCAGTAGCTTAATAAATTCAGTACTTCCTGGTATGGTTACTGTACTGGTAACTCCCCAAAAGAATCTGGACTGCGGTGAGGGAACAGAGAATAAAGCTCATTTAGGACCTGCACTTACGAAGGGGGTAGGCAGCTGTATATCAGGGAGTAAAACTTCTGAGAATAAAAACAGCTGGGGATTGTTAAGGTAATTACACAGGGGAAAGGATAATGTACTGGGAATTCCTCAGAAGAATCTGATTTGTGGTGAGGGGCGGGAGATACAAGCTCATTTAGGAACGACATGAACATGCTGCGTACGTAGCTGTTTATCAGGAAATATCTCCACTTAGATTAAGAAAACCAGTAGCTTAATAATTAAGTACTTCCTGGTATGGTTACTGTACTGGAAACTCCCCAAAAGAATCTGGATTGTGGTGAGGGAACAGAGAATAAAGCTCATTTAGGACCTGCACTTACGAAGGGGGTAGGCAGCTGTATAGCAGGGAGTAAACCTTCTGAGAATAAAAACAGCTGGAGCTTCTTAAGGTAATTACACAGGTGAAAGGATAATGTACTGGGAACTCCTCAGAAGAATATGATTCGTGGTGAGGGGAGAGAGAAAAAAGCTCATTTAGGAACGACATGAACATGCTGCGTAGGTAGCTGTTTATCAGTAAATATCTCCACTGAGATTAAGAAAAGCAGTAGCTTAATAAATTAAGTACTTCCTGGTATGGTTACTGTACTGGTAACTCCCCAAAAGAATCTGGATTGTGGTGAGGGAACAGAGAAAAAAGCTCATTTAGGACCTGCACTTACGAAGGGGTTAGGCAGCTGTATATCAGGGAGTAAACCTTCTGAGAATAAAAACACCTGGATCTTGTTAAGGTAATTACACAGGGGAAAGGATAATGTACTGGGAACTCCTCAGAAGAATCTGATTTGTGGTGAGGGGAGAGAGATAAAAGCACATTTAAGAACGACATGAACATGCAGCGTAGGTAGCTGTTTATCAGTAAATATCTACACTGAGATTAAGAAAAGCAGTAGCTTAATAAATTAAGTACTTCCTGGTATGGTTACTGTACTGGGAACTCCCCAAAAGTATCTGGATTGTGGTGAGGGAACAGAGAGAAAAGCTCATTTAGGACCTGCACTTACGAAGGGGGTAGGCAGCTGTATATCAGGGAATAAACCTTCTGAGAATAAAAACAGCCTGAGCTTGTTAAGGTAATTACACAGGGGAAAGGATAATGTACTGGGAATTCCTCAGAAGAATCTGATTTGTGGTGAGGGGCGAGAGATAAAAGCTCATTTAGGAACGACATGAACATGCTGCGTAGGTAGCTGTTTATCAGTAAATATCTCCACTGAAATTAAGAAAAGCAGTAGCTTAATAAATTATGTACTTCCTGGTATGGTTCCTGTACTGGTAACTCCAAAAAGAATCTGGATTATGGTGAGGGAACAGAGCAAAAAGCTCATTTAGGACCTGCACTTACGAAGGGGGTAGGCACCTGTATATCAGGGAGTAAACCTTCTGAGAATAAAAACAACTGGTGCTTGTTAAGGTAATTACACAGGGGAAAGGATAATGTACTGGGAACTCATCAGAAGAATCTGATTTGTGGTGAGGGGAGAGAGAAAAAAGCTCATTTAGGACCTGCACTTACGAAGGGGGTAGGGAGCAGTATATCAGGGAGTATACCTTCTGAGAATAAAAACAGCTGGAGCTTGTTAAGGTAATTACACAGGGGAAAGGATAATGTACTGGGAACTCCTCAGAAGAATCTGATTTGTGGTGAGGGGAGAGAGATAAAAGCTCATTTACGAACGACATGAACATGCTGCGTATGTAGCTGTTTATCAGTAAATATCTCCACTGAGATTAAGAAAAGCAGTGGCTTAAAAAATTAAGTACTTCTTGGTATGGTTACTGTACTGGTAACTCCCCAAAGAATCTGTATTGTGGTGAGGGAACAGAGAAAAAAGCTCATTTAGGACCTGCACTTTCGAAGGGGGTAGGCAGCTGTATATCAGGGAGTAAACCTTCTGAGAATAAAAACAGCTGGAGCTTGTTAAGGTAATTACACAGGGGAAAGGATAATGTACTGGGAACTCCTCAGAAGAATCTGATTTGTGGTGAGGGGAGAGAGATAAAAGCTCATTTAAGAACGACATTAACATGCTGCGTAGGTAGCTGTTTATCAGTAAATATCTCCACTGAGATTAAGAAAAGCAGTAGCTTAATAAATTAATTACTTCCTAGTTTGCTTGCTGTTGGTAACTCCCAAAAGAATCTGGATTGTGGTGAGGGAACAGAGAAGAAAGCTCATTTAGGACCTGCACTTAGGAAGGGGGTAGGCAGCTGTATATCAGGGTGTTAACCTTCTGAGAATAAAAACAGCAGGAGCTTGTTAAGCTAATTACACAGGGGAAAGGATAATGTACTGGGAACTCCTCAGAAGAATCTGATTTGTGGTGAGGGGAGAGAGATAAAAGCTCATTTAGGAACTACATGAACATGCTGCGTACGTAGCTGATTATCAGTAAATATCTCCACTGAGATTAAGAAAAGCAGCAGCTTAATAAATTAAGTACTTCCTGGTATGGTTACTGTACTGGTAACTCCCCAAAAGAATCTGGATTGTGGTAGGGAACAGAGAAAAAAGCTCATTTAGGACCTGCACTTAGGAAGGGGGTAGGCAGCTGTATATCAGGGAGTAAGCCTTCTGAGAATAAAAACAGCTGGAGCTTGTTAAGGTAATTACACATGGGAAAGGATAATGTACTGGGTACTCCTCAGAAGAATCTGATTTGTGGTGAGGGGAGAGAGATAAAAGCTCATTTAGGAACGACATGAACATGCTGTGTAGGTAGCTGTTTATCAGTAAATATCTCCACTGAAATTTAGAAAAGCAGTAGCTTAATAAATTAAGTACTTCCTGGTATGGTTCCTGTACTGGTAACTCCAAAAAGAATCTGGATTATCGTGAGGGAACAGAGAAAATAGCTCATTTAGGACCTGCACTTACGAAGGGGGTAGGCACCTGTATATCAGGGAGTAAACCTTCTGAGAATAAAAACAGCTGGTGTTGTTAAGGTAATTACACAGGGGAAAGGATAATGTACTGGGAACTCCTCAGAAGAATCTGATTTGTGGTGAGGGGAGAGAGATAAAAGGTCATTTAGGAAGGACATGAACATGCTGCTTAGGTAGCTGTTTATCAGTAAATATCTCCACTGAGATTAAGAAAAGCAGTAGCTTAATAAATTAAGTACTTCCTGGTATGGTTACTGTACTGGTAACTCCCCAAAAGAATCTGGATTGTGGTGAGGGAACAGAGAAAAAAGCTCATTTAGGACCTGCACTTACGAAGGGGGTAGGGAGCTGTATATCAGGGAGTAAACCTTCTGAGAATAAAAACAGCTGGAGCCTGTTAAGGTAATTACACAGGGGAAAGGATAATGTACTGGGAACTCCTCAGAAGAATCTGATTTGTGGTGAGGGGAGAGAGATAAAAGCTCATTTAGGAACGACATGAACATGCTGCGTAGTTAGCTGTTTATCAGTAAATATCTCCACTGAGATTAAGAAAAGCAGTAGCTTAATAAATTAAGTACTTCCTGGTATGGTTACTGTAATGGTAACTCCAAAAAGAATCTGGATTATGGTGAGGGAACAGAGAAAAAAGCTCATTTAGGACCTGCACTTACGAAGGGGGTAGGCAGCTGTAAATCAGGCAGTAAAACTTCTGAGAATAAAAACAGCTGGAGCTTGTTAAGGTAATTACACAGCGGAAAGGATAATGTACTGGGAACTCCTCAGAAGAATTTGATTTGTGGTGAGGGGAGAGAGATAAAAGGTCATTTAGAAACGACATGAACATGCTGCATAGGTAGCTGTTTATCAGAAAATATCTCCACTGAGATTAAGAAAAGCATTAGCTTAAGAAATTAATTACTTCCTGGTTTGCTTATTGTTGGTATCTCCCCAAAAGAATCTGGATTGTGGTTAGGGAACAGAGAAGAAAGCTCATTTAGGACCTGCACTTAGGAAGGGGGTAGGCAGCTGTATATCAGGGTGTTAACCTTCTGAGAATAAAAACAGCAGGAGCTTGTTAAGCTAATTACACAGGGGAAAGGATAATGTACTGGGAACTCCTCAGAAGAATCTGATTTGTGGTGAGGGGAGAGAGATAAAAGCTCATTTAGGAACTACATGAACATGCTGCGTACGTAGCTGATTATCAGTAAATATCTCCACTGAGATTAAGAAAAGCAGTAGCTTAATAAATTAAGTACTTCCTGGTATGGTTACTGTACTGGTAACTCCCCAAAAGAATCTGGATTGTGTTGAGGGAACAGAGAAAAAAGCACATTTAGGACCTCCACTTTCGAAGGGGGTAGGCAGCTGTATATCAGGGAGTAAAACTTCTGAGAATAAAAACAGCTGGAGCTTGTTAATGTAATTACACAGGGGAAAGGATAATGTACTGGGAACTCCTCAGAAGAATCTGATTTGTGGTGAGGGGAGAGAGATAAAAGCTCATTTAGGAACGACATGAACATGCTGCGTAGGTAGCTGTTTATCAGTAAATATCTCCACTGAAATTAAGAAAAGCAGTAGCTTAATAAATTATGTACTTCCTGGTATGGTTCCTGTACTGGTAACTCCAAAAAGAATCTGGATTATGGTGAGGGAACAGAGCAAAAAGCTCATTTAGGACCTGCACTTACGAAGGGGGTAGGCACCTGTATATCAGGGAGTAAACCTTCTGAGAATAAAAACAACTGGTGCTTGTTAAGGTAATTACACAGGGGAAAGGATAATGTACTGGGAACTCATCAGAAGAATCTGATTTGTGGTGAGGGGAGAGAGAAAAAGCTCATTTAGGACCTGCACTTACGAAGGGGGTAGGGAGCAGTATATCAGGGAGTATACCTTCTGAGAATAAAAACAGCTGGAGCTTGTTAAGGTAATTACACAGGGGAAAGGATAATGTACTGGGAACTCCTCAGAAGAATCTGATTTGTGGTGAGGGGAGAGAGATAAAAGCTCATTTACGAACGACATGAACATGCTGCGTATGTAGCTGTTTATCAGTAAATATCTCCACTGAGATTAAGAAAAGCAGTGGCTTAAAAAATTAAGTACTTCTGGTATGGTTACTGTACTGGTAACTCCCCAAAGAATCTGTATTGTGGTGAGGGAACAGAGAAAAAAGCTCATTT
>NW_025961937.1:0-39363 GCF_023159225.1 Perognathus longimembris pacificus | reverse complement strand
ATGAACATGCTGCGTAGATAGCTGTTTATCAGGAAATATCTCCATTGAGATTAAGAAAAGCAGTAGCTTAATAAATTAAGTACTTCCTGGTATGGTTACTGTACTGGTAACTCCCCAAAAGAATCTGGATTGTGGTGAGGGAACAGAGAAAAAAGCTCATTTAGGACCTGCACTTACGAAGGGGGTAGGCAGCTGTATATCAGGGAGTAAACCTTCTGAGAATAAAAAACAGCTGGAGCTTGTTAAGGTAATTACACAGGGGAAAGGATAATGTACTCGGAACTCCTCAGAAGAATCTGATTTGTGGTGAGGGCAGAGAGATAAAAGCTCATTTAGGAACGACATGAACATGCTGCGTAGGTAGCTGTTTATCAGTAAATATCTCCACTGAGATTAAGAAAAGCAGTAGCTTAATAAATTAAGTACTTCCTGGTATGGTTACTGTACTGGTAACTCCCCAAAAGAATCTGGATTGTGGTGAGGGAACAGAGAAAAAAGCTCATTTAGGACCTGCACTTACGAAGGGGGGTAGGCAGCTGTATTCAGGGAGTAAAACTTCTGAGAATAAAAACAGCTGGAGCTTGTTAAGGTAATTACACAGGGGAAAGGATAATGTACTGGGAACTCCTCAGAAGAATCTGATTTGTGGTGAGGGCAGAGAGATAAAAGCTCATTGAGGAACGACATGAACATGCTGCGTAGGTAGCTGTTTATCAGTAAATAACTCCACTGAGATTAAGAAAAGCAGTAGCTTAATAAAATTAAGTACTTCCTGGTATGGTTACTGTACTGGTAACTCCACAACAGAATCTGGATTGTGGTGAGGGAACAGGGGAAAAAAGCTCATTTAGGACCTGCACTTACGAAGGGGGTAGGCAGCTGTATATCAGGGAGTAAACCTTCTGAGAATAAAAACACCTGGAGCTTGTTAAGGTAATTACACGGGGGAAAGGATAATGTACTGGGAACTCCTCAGAAGAATCTGATTTGTGGTGAGGGCAGAGACATAAAAGCTCATTTAGGAACGACATGAACATGCTGCGTAGGTAGCTGTTTATCAGTAAATATCTCCACTGAGATTAAGAAAAGCAGTAGCTTAATAAATTAAGTACTTCCTGGGATGGTTACTGTACTGTAACTCCCCAAAAGAATCTGGATTGTGGTGAGGGAACAGAGAAAAAAGCTCATTTAGGACCTGCACTTACGAAGGGGGTAGGCAGCTGTATATCAGGGAGTAAACCTTCTGAGAATAAAAACAGCTGGAGCTTGTTAAGGTAATTACAAAGGGGAAAGGATAATGTACTGGGAACTCTCAGAAGAATCTGATTTGTGGTGAGGGCAGAGAGATAAAAGCTCATTTAGGAACGACATGAATATGCCTGCGTAGGTAGCTGTTTATCAGTAAATATCTCACTGAGATTAAGAAAAGCAGTAGCTTAATAAATTAAGTACTTCCTGGTATGGTTACTGTACTGGTAACTCCCCAAAAGCATCTGGATTGTGGTGAGGGAACAGAGAAAAAAGCTCATTTAGGACCTGCACTTACGAAGGGGGTAGGCAGCTGTATAATCAGGGAGTAAACCTTCTGAGAATAAATACAGCTGGAGCTTGTTAAGGTAATTACACAGGGGAAAGGATAATGTACTGGGAACTCCTCAGAAGAATCTGATTTGTGGTGAGGGCAGAGAGATAAAAGCTCATTTAGGAACGACATGAACATGCTGCGTAGGTAGCTGTTTATCAGTAAATATCTCCACTGAGATTAAGAAAAGCAGTAGCTTAATAAATTAAGTACTTCCTGGTATGGTTACTGTACTGGTAACTCCCCAAAAGAATCTGGATTGTGGTGAGGGAACAGAGAAAAAGCTCATATAGGACCTGCACTTACGAAGGGGGTAGGCAGCTGTATATCAGGGAGTAAACCTTCTGAGAATAAAAACAGCTGGAGCTTGTTAAGGTAATTACACAGGGGAAAGGATAATGTACTGGGAACTCCTCAGAAGAATCTGATTTGTGGTGAGGTCAGAGAGATAAAAGCTCATTGAGGAACGACATGAACATGCTGCGTAGATAGCTTGTTTATCAGGAAATATCTCCACTGAGATTAAGAAAAGCAGTAGCTTAATAAATTAAGTACTTCCTGGTATGGTTACTGTACTGGTAACTCCCCAAAAGAATCTGGATTGTGGTGAGGGAACAGAGAAAAAAGCTCATTTAGGACCTGCACTTACGAAGGGGGTAGGCAGCTGTATATCAGGGAGTAAACCTTCTGAGAATAAAAACAGCTGGAGCTTGTTAAGGGTAATTACACAGGGGAAAGGATAATGTACTCGGAACTCCTCAGAAGAATCTGATTTGTGGTGAGGGCAGAGAGATAAAAGCTCATTTAGGAACGACATGAACATGCTGCGTAGGTAGCTGTTTATCAGTAAATATCTCCACTGAGATTAAGAAAAGCAGTAGCTTAATAAATTAAGTACTTCCTGGTATGGTTACTGTACTGGTAACTCCCCAAAAGACTCTGGATTGTGGTGAGGGAACAGAGAAAAAAGCTCATTTAGGACCTGCACTTACGAAGGGGGTAGGCAGCTGTATTCAGGGAGTAAAACTTCTGAGAATAAAAACAGCTGGAGCTTGTTAAGGTAATTACACAGGGGAAAGGATAATGTACTGGGAACTCCTCAGAAGAATCTGATTTGTGGTGAGGGCAGAGAGATAAAAGCTCATTTAGGAACGACATGAACATGCTGCGTAGGTAGCTGTTTATCAGTAAATATCTCCACTGAGATTAAGAAAAGCAGTAGCTTAATAAATGAAGTACTTCCTGGTATGGTTACTGTACTGGTAACTCCCCAAAAGAATCTTGATAGTGGTGAGGGAACAGAGAAAAAGCTCATTTAGGACCTGCACTTACGAAGGGGTTAGGCAGCTGTATATTCAGGGAGTAAACCTTCTGAGAATAAAAACAGCTGGAGCTTGTTAAGGTAATTACACAGGGGAGAAGGATAATGTACTGGGAACTCCTCAGAAGAATCTGATTTGTGGTGAGGGGCAGAGAGATAAAAGCTCATTTAGGAACGACATGAACATGCTGCGTAGGTAGCTGTTTATCACTAAATATCTCCACTGAGATTAAGAAAAGCAGTAGCTTAATAAATTAAGTACTTCCTGGTATGGGTTACTGTACTGGTAACTCCCCAAAAGAATCTGGATTGTGGTGAGGGAACAGAGAAAAAAGCTCATATAGGACCTGCACTTACGAAGGGGGTAGGCAGCTGTATATCAGGGAGTAAACCTTCTGAGAATAAAACAGCTGGAGCTTGTTAAGGTAATTACACAGGGGAAAGGATAATGTACTGGGAACTCCTCAGAAGAATCTGATTTTGTGGTGAGGGCAGAGAGATAAAAGCTCATTGAGGAACGACATGAACATGCTGCGTAGGTAGCTGTTTATCAGTAAATATCTCCACTGAGATTAAGAAAAGCAGTAGCTTAATAAATTAAGTACCTCCTGGTATGGTTACTGTACTGGTAACTCCCCAAAAGAATCTGGATTGTGGTGAGGGAAACAGAGAAAAAAGCTCATTTAGGACCTGCACTTACGAAGGGGGTAGGCAGCTGTATATCAGGGAGTAAACCTTCTGAGAATAAAAACAGCAGGAGCTTGTTAAGGTAATTACACAGGGGAAAGGATAATGTACTGGGAACTCCTCAGAAGAATCTGATTTGTGGTGAGGGCAGAGAGATAAAAGCTCATTTAGGAACGACATGAACATGCTGCGTAGGTAGCTGTTTATCAGTAAATATCTCCACTGAGATTAAGAAAAGCAGTAGCTTAATAAATTAAGTACTTCCTGGTATGGTTACTGTACTGGTAACTCCCAAAAGAATCTGGATTGTGCTGAGGGAACAGAGAAAAAAGCTCATTTAGGACCTTCACTTACGAAGGGGGTAGGCAGCTGTATATCAGGGAGTAAACCTTCTGAGAATAAAAACAGCCGGAGCTTGTTAAGGTAATTACACAGGGGAAAGGATAATGTACTGGGAACTCCTCGGAAGAATCTGATTTGTGGTGAGGGCAGAGAAATAAAAGCTCATTTAGGAACGACATGAACATGCTGCGTAGGTAGCTGTTTATCAGTAAATATCTCCACTGAGATTAAGAAAAGCAGTAGCTTAATAAATTAAGTACTTCCTAGTATGGTTACTGTACTGGTAACTCCCCAAAAGCATCTGGATTGTGGTGAGGGAACAGAGAAAAAAGCTCATTTAGGACCTGCACTTACGAAGGGGGTAGGCAGCTGTATATCAGGGAGTAAACCTTCTGAGAATAAAAACAGCTGGAGCTTGTTAAGGTAATTACACAGGGGAAAGGATAATGTACTGGGAACTCCTCAGAAGAATCTGATTTGTGGTGAGGGCAGAGAGTTAAAAGCTCATTTAGGAACGACATGAACATGCTGCGTAGGTAGCTGTTTATCAGTAAATATCTCCACTGAGATTAGAAAAGCAGTAGCTTAATAAATTAAGTACTTCCTGGTATGGTTACTGTACTGGTAACTCCCCAAAAGAATCTGGATTGTGGTGAGGGAACAGAGAAAAAAGCTCATATAGGACCTGCACTTACGAAGGGGGTAGGCAGCTGTATATCAGGGAGTAAACCTTCTGAGAATAAAAACAGCTGGAGCTTGTTAAGGTAATTACACAGGGGAAAGGATAATGTACTGGGAACTCCTCAGGAAGAATCTGATTTGTGGTGAGATCAGAGAGATAAAAGCTCATTGAGGAACGACATGAACATGCTGCGTAGATAGCTGTTTATCAGGAAATATCTCCACTGAGATTAAGAAAAGCAGTAGCTTAATAAATTAAGTACTTCCTGGTATGGTTACTGTACTGGTAACTCCCCAAAAGAATCTGGATTGTGGTGAGGGAACAGAGAAAAAAGCTCATTTAGGACCTGCACTTACGAAGGGGGTAGGCAGCTGTATATCAGGGAGTAAACCTTCTGAGAATAAAAACAGCTGGAGCTTGTTAAGGTAATTACACAGGGGGAAAGGATAATGTACTCGGAACTCCTCAGAAGAATCTGATTTGTGGTGAGGGCAGAGAGATAAAAGCTCATTTAGGAACGACATGAACATGCTGCGTAGGTAGCTGTTTATCAGTAAATATCTCCACTGAGATTAAGAAAAGCAGTAGCTTAATAAATAAGTACTTCCTGGTATGGTTACTGTACTGGTAACTCCCCAAAAGAATCTGGATTGTGGTGAGGGAACAGAGAAAAAAAGCTCATTTAGGACCTGCACTTACGAAGGGGTAGGCAGCTGTATTCAGGGAGTAAACCTTCTGAGAATAAAAACAGCTGGAGCTTGTTAAGGTAATTACACAGGGGAAAGGATAATGTACTGGGAACTCCTCAGAAGAATCTGATTTGTGGTGAGGGCAGAGAGATAAAAGCTCATTTAGGAACGACATGAACATGCTGCGTAGGTAGCTGTTTATCAGTAAATATCTCCACTGAGATTAAGAAAAGCAGTAGCTTAATAAATTAAGTACTTCCTGGTATGGTTACTGTACTGGTAACTCCCCAAAAGAATCTGGATTGAGGTGAGGGAACCGAGAAAAAAGCTCATTTAGGACCTGCACTTACGAAGGGGGTAGGCAGCTGTGTATCAGGGAGTAAACCTTCTGAGAATAAATACAGCTGGAGCTTGTTAAGGTAATTACACAGGGGAAAGGATAATGTACTGGTAACTCCTCAGAAGAATCTGATTTGTGGTGAGGGCAGAGAGATAAAAGCTCATTTAGGAACGACATGAACATGCTGCGTAGGTAGCTGTTTATCAGTAAATATCTCCACTGAGATTAAGAAAAGCAGTAGCTTAATAAATTAAGTACTTCCTGGTATGGTTACTGTACTGGTAACTCCCCAAAAGAATCTACATTGTGGTGAGGGAACAGAGAAAAAAGCTCATTTAGGACCTGTACTTACGAAGGGGGTAGGCAGCTGTATATCAGGGAGTAAACCTTCTGAGAATAAAAACAGCTGGAGCTTGTTAAGGTAATTACACAGGGGAACGGATAATGTACTGGGAACACCTCAGAAGAATCTGATTTGTGGTGAGGGCAGAGAGATAAAAGCTCATTTAGGAACGACATGAACATGCTGCGTAGGTAGCTGTTTATCAGTAAATATCTCCACTGAGATTAAGAAAAGCAGTAGCTTAATAAATTAAGTACTTCCTGGTATGGTTACTGTACTGGTAACTCCCCAAAAGAATCTGGATTGTGGTGAGGGAACAGAGAAAAAAGCTCATTTAGGACCTGCACTTACGAAGGGGGTAGGCAGCTGTATATCAGGGAGTAAACCTTCTGAGAATAAAAACAGCTGGAGCTTGTTAAGGTAATTACACAGGGGAAAGGATAATGTACTCGGAACTCCTCAGAAGAATGTGATTTGTGGTGAGGGCAGAGAGATAAAAGCTCATTTAGGAACGACATGAACATGCTGCGTAGGTAGCTGTTTATCAGTAAATATCTCCACTGAGATTAAGAAAAGCAGTAGCTTAATAAATTAAGTACTTCCTGGTATGGTTACTGTACTGGTAACTCCCCAAAAGAATCTGGATTGTGGTGAGGGAACAGAGAAAAAAGCTCATTTAGGACCTGCACTTACGAAGGGGGTAGGCAGCTGTATATCAGGAGTAAACCTTCTGAGAATAAAAACAGCTGGAGCTTGTTAAGGTAATTACACAGGGGAAAGGATAATGTACTGGGAACTCCTCAGAAGAATCTGATTTGTGGTGAGGGCAGAGAGATAAAAGCTCATTTAGGAACGACATGAACATGCTGCTTAGGTAGCAGTTTATCAGTAAATATCTCCACTGAGATTAAGAAAAGCAGTAGCTTAATAAATTAAGTACTTCCTGGTATGGTTACTGTACTCGTAACTCCCCAAAAGAATCTGGATTGTGGTGAGGGAGCAGAGAAAAAAGCTCATTTAGGACCTGCACTGACGAAGGGGGGTAGGCAGCTGTATATCAGGGAGGAAACCTTCTGAGAATAAAAACAGCTGGAGCTTGTTAAGGTAATTACACAGGGGAAAGGATAATGTACTGGGAACGCCTCAGAAGAATCTGATTTGTGGTGAGGGCAGAGAGATAAAAGCTAATTTAGGAACGACATGAACATGCTGCGTAGGTAGCTGTTTATCAGTAAATATCTCCACTGAGATTAAGAAAAGCAGTAGCTTAATAAATTAAGTACTTCCTGGTATGGTTACTGTACTGGTAAGTCCCCAAAAGAATCTGGATTGTGGTGAGGGAACAGAGAAAAAAGCTCATTTAGGACCTGCACTTACGAAGGGGGTAGGCAGCTGTATATCAGGGAGTAAACCTTCTGAGAATAAAAACAGCTGGAGCTTGTTGAGGTAATTACACAGGGGAAAGGATAATGTACTGGGAACTCCTCAGAAGAATCTGATTTGTGGTGAGGGCAGAGAGATAAAAGCTCATTTAGGAACGACATGAACATGCTGGGTAGGTAGCTGTTTATCAGTAAATATCTCCACTGAGATTAAGAAAAGCAGTAGCTTAATAAATTAAGTACTTCCTGGTATGGTTACTGTACTGGTAACTCCCCAAAAGAATCTGCATTGTGGTGAGGGAACAGAGAAAAAAGCTCATTTAGGACCTGCACTTACGAAGGGGGTAGGCAGCTGTATATCAGGGAGTAAACCTTCTGAGAATAAAAACAGCTGGAGCTTGTTAAGGTAATTACACAGGGGAAAGGATAATGTACTGGGAACTCCTCAGAAGAATCTGATTTGTGGTGAGGGCCGAGAGATAAAAGCTCATTAAGAACGACATGAACATGCTGCGTAGGTAGCTGTTTATCAGTAAATATCTCCACTGAGAAAAGAAAAGCAGTAGTTTAATAAATTAAGTACTTCCTGGTATGGTTACTGTACTGGTAACTCCCCAAAAGTATCTGGATTGTGGTGAGGGAAGAGAGAAAACAGCTCATTTAGGACCTGCACTTACGAAGGGGGTAGGCAGCTGTATATCAGGGACTAAACCTTCTGAGAATAAAAACAGCTGGAGCTTGTTAAGGTAATTACACAGGGGAAAGGATAATGTACTGGGAAATCCTGAGAAGAATCTGATTTGTGGTGAGGGCAGAGAGATAAAACCTCATTTAGGAAGGACATGAACATGCTGCGTAGTTAGCTGTTTATCAGTAAATATCTCCACTGAGATTAAGAAAAGCAGTAGCTTAACAAATTAAGTACTTCCTGGTATGGTTACTGTCCTGGTAACTCCCAAAAAGAATCTGGATTGTGGTGAGGGAACAGAGAAAAAAGCTCATTTAGGACCTGCACTTACGAATGGGTTAGGCAGCTGTATATCAGGGAGTAAACCTTCTGAGAATAAAAACAGCTGGAGCTTGTTAAGGTAATTACACAGGGGAAAGGATAATGTACTGGGAACTCCTCAGAAGAATCTGATTTGTGGTGAGGGCAGAGAGATAAAAGCTCATTTAGGAACGACATGAACATGCTGCGTAGGTAGCTGTTTATCAGTAAATATCTCCACTGAGATTAAGAAAAGCAGTAGCTTAATAAATTAAGTACTTCCTGGTATGGTTACTGTACTGGTAACTCCCCAAAAGAATCTGGATTGTGGTGAGGGAACAGAGAAAAAAGTTCATTTAGGACCTGCACTTACGAAGGGGGTAGGCAGCTGTATATCAGGGAGTAAACCTTCTGAGAATAAAAACAGCTGGAGCTTGTTAAGGTAATTACGCAGGGGAAAGGATAATGTACTGGGAACTCCTCAGAAGAATCTGATTTGTGGTGAGGGCAGAGAGATAAAAGCTCATTTAGGAACGACATGAACATGCTGCGTAGGTAGCTGTTTATCAGTAAATATCTCCACTGAGATTAAGAAAAGCAGTAGCTTAATAAATTAAGTACTTCCTGGTATGGTTACTGTACTGGTAACTCCATAAAAGACTCTGGATTGTGGTGAGGGAACAGAGAAAAAAGCTCATTTAGGACCTGCACTTACGAAGGGGGTAGGCAGCTGTATATCAGGGAGTAAACCTTCTGAGATTAAAACAGCTGGAGCTTGTTAAGGTAATTACACAGGGGAAAGGATAATGTACTGGGAACTCCTCAGAAGAATCTGATTTGTGGTGAGGGCAGAGAGATAAAAGCTCATTAAGAACGACATGAACATGCTGCGTAGGTAGCTGTTTATCAGTAAATATCTCCACTGAGATTAAGAAAAGCAGTAGCTTAATAAATTAAGTACTTCCTGGTATGGTTACTGTACTGGTAACTCCCCAAAAGAATCTGGATTGTGGTGAGGGAACAGAGAAAAAAGCGCATTTAGGACCTGCACTTACGAAGGAGGTAGGCCTCTGTATATCAGGGAGTAAACCTTCTGAGAATAAAAACAGCTGGAGCTTGTTAAGGTAATTACACAGGGGAAAGGATAATGTACTGGGAACTCCTCAGAAGAATCTGATTTGTGGTGAGGGCAGAGAGATAAAAGCTCATTTAGGAACGACATGAACATGCTGCGTAGATAGCTGTTTATCAGTAAATATCTCCACTGAGATTAAGAAAAGCAGTAGTTTAATAAATTAAGTACTTCCTGGTATGGTTACTGTACTGGTAACTCCCCAAAAGAATCTGGATTGTGGTGAGGGAACAGAGAAAAAAGCTCATTTAGGACCTGCACTTACGAAGGGGGTAGGCAGCTGTATATCAGGGAGTAAACCTTCTGAGAATAAAAACAGCTGGAGCTTGTTAAGGTAATTACACAGGGGAAAGGATAATGTACTGGGAAATCCTGAGAAGAATCTGATTTGTGGTGAGAGCAGAGAGATAAAACCTCATTTAGGAAGGACATGAACATGCTGCGTAGGTAGCTGTTTATCAGTAAATATCTCCACTGAGATTAAGAAAAGCAGTAGCTTAACAAATTAAGTACTTCCTGGTATGGTTACTGTCCTGGTAACTCCCAAAAAGAATCTGGATTGTGGTGAGGGAACAGAGAAAAAAGCTCATTTAGGACCTGCACTTACGAAGGGGGTAGGCAGCTGTATATCTGGGAGTAAACCTTGTGAGATTAAAAACAGCTGGAGCTTGTTAAGGTAATTACACAGGGGAAAGGATAATGTACTGGGAACTCCTCAGAAGAATCTGATTTGTGGTGAGGGCAGAGAGATAAAAGCTCATTTAGGAACGACATGAACATGCTGCGTAGGTAGCTGTTTATCAGTAAATATCTCCACTGAGATTAAGAAAAGCAGTAGCTTAATAAATTAAGTACTTCCTGGTATGGTTACTGTACTGGTAACTCCCCAAAAGAATCTGGATTGTGGTGAGGAACAGAGAAAAAAGTTCATTTAGGACCTGCACTTACGAAGGGGGTAGGCAGCTGTATATCAGGGAGTAAACCTTCTGAGAATAAAAACAGCTGGAGCTTGTTAAGGTAATTACGCAGGGGAAAGGATAATGTACTGGGAACTCCTTAGAAGAATCTGATTTGTGGTGAGGGCAGAGAGATAAAAGCTCATTTAGGAACGACATGAACATGCTGCGTAGGTAGCTGTTTATCAGTAAATATCTCCACTGAGATTAAGAAAAGCAGTAGCTTAATAAATTAAGTACTTCCTGGTATGGTTACTGTACTGGTAACTCCCCAAAAGAATCTGGATTGTGGTGAGGGAACAGAGAAAAATCTCATTTAGGACCTGCACTTACGAAGGGGGTAGGCAGATGTATATCAGGGAGTAAACCTTCTGAGAATAAAAACAGCTGGAGCTTGTTAAGGTAATTACACAGGGGAAAGGATAATGTACTGGGAACTCCTCAGAGGAATCTGATTTGTGGTGAGGGCAGAGAGATAAAAGCTCATTTAGGAACGACATGAACATGCTACGTAGGTAGCTGTTTATCAGTAAATATCTCCACTGAGATTAAGATAAGCAGTAGCTTAATAAATTAAGTACTTCCTGGTATGGTTACTGTACTGGTAACTCCCCAAAAGAATCTGCATTGTGGTGAGGGAACAGAGAAAAAAGCTCATTTAGGACCTGCACTTACGAAGGGGGTAGGCAGCTGTATATCAGGGAGTAAACCTTCTGAGAATAAAAACAGCTGGAGCTTGTTAAGGTAATTACACAGGGGAAAGGATAATGTACTGGGAACTCCTCAGAAGAATCTGATTGGTGGAGAGGGCAGAGAGATAAAAGCTCATTTAGGAACGACATGAACATGCTGCGTAGGTAGCTGTTTATCAGTAAATATCTCCACGGAGATTAAGAACAGCAGTAGCTTAATAAATTAAGTACTTCCTGGTATGGTTACTGTACTGGTAACTCCCCAAAAGAATCTGGATTGTGGTGAGGGAACAGAGAAAAAAGCTCATTTAGGACCTGCACTCACGAAGGGGGTAGGCAGCTGTATATCAGGGAGTAAACCTTCTGAGAATAAAAACAGCTAGAGCTTGTTTAGGTAATTACACAGGGGAAAGGATAATGTACTGGGAACTCCTCAGAAGAATCTGATTTGTGGTGAGGGCAGAGAGATAAAAGCTCATTTAGGAACGACATGAACATGCTGCGTAGGTAGCTGTTTATCAGTAAATATCTCCACTGAGATTAAGAAAAGCAGTAGCTTAATAAATTAAGTACTTCCTGGTATGGTTACTGTACTGGTAACTTCCCAAAAGAATCTGGATTGTGGTGAGGGAACAGAGAAAAAATCTCATTTAGGACCTGCACTTACGAAGGGGGTAGGCAGCTGTATATCAGGGAGTAAACCTTCTGAGAATAAAAACAGCTGGAGCTTGTTAAGGTAATTACACAGGGGAAAGGATAATGTACTGGGAACTCCTCAGAAGAATCTGATTTGTGGTGAGGGCAGAGAGATAAAAGCTCATTTAGGAACGACATGAACATGCTGCGTAGGTAGCTGTTTATCAGTAAATATCTCCACTGAGATTAAGAAAAGCAGTAGCTTAATAAATTAAGTACTTCCTGGTATGGTTACTGTACTGGTAACTCCCCAAAAGAATCTGGATTGTGGTGAGGGAACAGAGAAAAAAGCTCATTTAGGACCTGCACTTACGAAGGGGGTAGGCAGCTGTATATCAGGGAGTAAACCTTCTGAGAATAAAAACAGCTGGAGCTTGTTAAGGTAATTACACAGGGGAAAGGATAATGTACTGGGAACTCCTCAGAAGAATCTGAATTGTGGTGAGGGCAGAGAGATAAAAGCTCATTGAGGAACGACATGAACATGCTGCGTAGGTAGCTGTTTATCAGTAAATAACTCCACTGAGATTAAGAAAAGCAGTAGCTTAATAAATTAAGTACTTCCTGGTATGGTTACTGTACTGGTAACTCCCCAAAAGAATCTGGATTGTGGTGAGGGAACAGAGAAAAAAGCTCATTTAGGACCTGCACTTACGAAGGGGGTAGGCAGCTGTATATCAGGGAGTAAACCTTCTGAGAATAAAAACAGCTGGAGCTTGTTAAGGTAATTACACAGGGGAAAGGATAATGTACTCGGAACTCCTCAGAAGAATCTGATTTGTGGTGAGGGCAGAGAGATAAAAGCTCATTTAGGAACGACATGAACATGCTGCATAGGTAGCTGTTTATCAGTAAATAACTCCACTGAGATTAAGAAAAGCAGTAGCTTAATAAATTAAGTACTTCCTGGTATGGTTACTGTACTGGTAACTCCCCAAAAGAATCTGGATTGTGGTGAGGGAACAGAGAAAAAAGCTCATTTAGGACCTGCACTTACGAAGGGGGTAGGCAGCTGTATAACAGGGAGTAAACCTTCTGAGAATAAAAACAGCTGGAGCTTGTTAAGGTAATTACATAGGGGAAAGGATAATGTACTGGGAACTCCTCAGAAGAATCTGATTTGTGGTGAGGGCAGAGAGATAAAAGCTCATTTAGGAACGACATGAACATGCTGCGTAGGTAGCTGTTTATCAGTAAATATCTCCACTGAGATTAACGAAAGCAGTAGCTTAATAAATTAAGTACTTCCTGGTATGGTTACTGTACTGGTAACTCTCCAAAAGAATCTGGATTGTGGTGAGGGAACAGAGAAAAAAGCTCATTTAGGACCTGCACTTACGAAGGGGGTAGGCAGCTGTATATCAGGGAGTAAACCTTCTGAGAATAAAAACAGCTGGAGCTTGTTAAGGTAATTACACAGGGGAAAGGATAATGTACTGGGAACTCCTCAGAAGAATCTGATTTGTGGTGAGTGCAGAGAGATAAAAGCTCATTTAGGAACGACTTGATCATGCTGCGTAGGTAGCTGTTTATCAGTAAATATCTCCACTGAGATTAAGAAAAGCAGTAGCTTAATAATTTAAGTACTTCCTGGTATGGTTACTGTACTGGTAACTCCCCAAAAGAATCTGGATTGTGGTGAGGGAACAGAGAAAAAAGCTCATTTAGGACCTGCACTTACGAAGGGGGTAGGCAGCTGTATATCAGGGAGTAAACCTTATGAGAATAAAAACAGCTGGAGCTTGTTAAGGTAATTACACAGGGGAAAGGATAATGTACTGGGAACTCCGCAGAAGAATCTGATTTGTGGTGAGGGCAGAGAGATAAAAGCTCATTTAGGAACGACATGAACATGCTGCGTAGGTAGCTGTTTATCAGTAAATATCTCCACTGAGATTAAGAAAAGCAGTACCTTAATAAATGAAGTACTTCCTGGTATGGTTACTGTACTGGTAACTCCCCAAAAGAATCTGGATTGTGGTGAGGGAACAGAGAAAAAAGCTCATTTAGGACCTGCACTTACGAAGGGGGTAGGCAGCTGTATATCAGGGAGTAAACCTTCTGAGAATAAAAACAGCTGGAGCTTGTTAAGGTAATTACACAGGGGAAAGGATAATGTACTGGGAACTCCTCAGAAGAATCTGATTTGTGGTGAGGGCAGAGAGATAAAAGCTCATTTAGGAACGACATGAACATGCTGCGTAGGTAGCTGTTTATCAGTAAATATCTCCACTGAGATTAAGAAAAGCAGTAGCTTAATAAATTAAGTACTTCCTGGTATGGTTACTGTACTGGTAACTCCCCAAAATAATCTGGATTGTGGTGAGGGAACAGAGAAAAAAGCTCATTTAGGAACTGCACTTACGAAGGGGGTAGGCAGCTGTATATCAGGGAGTAAACCTTCTGAGAATAAAAACAGCTGGAGCTTGTTAAGGTCATTACACAGGGGAAAGGATAATGTACTGAGAACTCCTCAGAAGAATCTGATTTGTGGTGAGGGCAGAGAGATAAAAGCTCATTTAGGGACGACATGAACATGCTGGGTAGGTAGCTGTTTATCAGTAAATATCTCCACTGAGATTAAGAAAAGCAGTAGCTTAATAAATTAAGTACTTCCAGGTATGGTTACTGTACTGGTAACTCCCCAAAAGAATCTGGATTGTGGTGAGGGAACAGAGAAAAAAGCTCATTTAGGACCTGCACTTACGAAGAGGGTAGGCAGCTGTATATCAGGGAGTAAACCTTCTGAGAATAAAAACAGCTAGAGCTTGTTAAGGTAATTACACAGGGGAAAGATAATGTACTGGGAACTCCTCAGAAGAATCTGATTTGTGGTGAGTGCAGAGAGATAAAAGCTCATTTAGGAACGACTTGATCATGCTGCGTAGGTAGCTGTTTATCAGTAAATATCTCCACTGAGATTAAGAAAAGCAGTAGCTTAATAAATTAAGTACTTCCTGGTATGGTTACTGTACTGGTAACTCCCCAAAAGAATCTGGATTGTGGTGAGGGAACAGAGAAAAAAGCTCATTTAGGACCTGCACTTACGAAGGGGGTAGGCAGCTGTATATCAGGGAGTAAACCTTATGAGAATAAAAACAGCTGGAGCTTGTTAAGGTAATTACACAGGGGAAAGGATAATGTACTGGGAACTCCGCAGAAGAATCTGATTTGTAGTGAGGGCAGAGAGATAAAAGCTCATTTAGGAACGACATGAACATGCTGCGTAGGTAGCTGTTTATCAGTAAATATCTCCACTGAGATTAAGAAAAGCAGTACCTTAATAAATGAAGTACTTCCTGGTATGGTTACTGTACTGGTAACTCCCCAAAAGAATCTGGATTGTGGTGAGGGAACAGAGAAAAAAGCTCATTTAGGACCTGCACTTACGAAGAGGGTAGGCAGCTGTATATCAGGGAGTAAACCTTCTGAGAATAAAAACAGCTGGAGCTTGTTAAGGTAATTACACAGGGGAAAGGATAATGTACTGGGAACTCCTCAGAAGAATCTGATTAGTGGTGAGGGCAGAGAGATAAAAGCTCATTTAGGAACGACATGAACATGCTGCGTAGGTAGCTGTTTATCAGTAAATAACTCCACTGAGATTAAGAAAAGCAGTAGCTTAATAAATTAAGTACTTCCTGGTATGGTTACTGTACTGGTAACTCCCCAAAAGAATCTGGATTGTGGTGAGGGAACAGAGAAAAAAGCTCATTTAGGAACTGCACTTACGAAGGGGGTAGGCAGCTGTATATCAGGGAGTAAACCTTCTGAGAATAAAAACAGCTGGAGCTTGTTAAGGTCATTACACAGGGGAAAGGATAATGTACTGAGAACTCCTCAGAAGAATCTGATTTGTGGTGAGGGCAGAGAGATAAAAGCTCATTTAGGGACGACATGAACATGCTGGGTAGGTAGCTGTTTATCAGTAAATATCTCCACTGAGATTAAGAAAAGCAGTAGCTTAATAAATTAAGTACTTCCTGGTATGGTTACTGTACTGGTAACTCCCCAAAAGAATCTGGATTGTGGTGAGGGAACAGAGAAAAAAGCTCATTTAGGACCTGCACTTACGAAGAGGGTAGGCAGCTGTATATCAGGGAGTAAACCTTCTGAGAATAAAAACAGCTAGAGCTTGTTAAGGTAATTACACAGGGGAAAGATAATGTACTGGGAACTCCTCAGAAGAATCTGATTTGTGGTGAGGGCAGAGAGATAAAAGCTCATTTAGGAACGACATGAACATGCTGCCTAGGTAGCTGTTTATCAGTAAATATCTCCACTGAGATTAAGAAAAGCAGTAGCTTAATAAAATATGTACTTCCTGGTATGGTTACTGTACTGGTAACTCCCCAAAAGAATCTGGATTGTGGTGAGGGAACAGAGAAAAAAGCTCATTTAGGACCTGCACTTACAAAGGGGGTAGGCAGCTGTATATCAGGGAGTAAACATTCTGAGAATAAAAACAGCTGGAGCTTGTTAAGGTAATTACACAGGGGAAAGGATAATGTACTGGGAACTCCTCAGAAGAATCTGATTTGTGGTGAGGGCAGAGAGATAAAAGCTCATTAAGGAACGACATAAACATGCTGCGTAGGTAGCTGTTTATCAGTAAATATCTCCACTGAGATTAAGAAAAGCAGTAGCTTAATAAATTAAGTACTTCCTGGTATGGTTACTGTACTGGTAACTCCCCAAAAGAATCTGGATTGTGGTGAGGGAACAGAGAAAAAAGCTCATTTAGGACCTGCACTTAGGAAGGGGGTAGGCAGCTGTATATCAGGGAGTAAACCTTCTGAGAATAAAAACAGCTGGAGCTTGTTAAGGTAATTACACAGGGGAAAGGATAATGTACTGGGAACTCCTCAGAAGAATCTGATTTGTGGTGAGGGCAGAGAGATAAAAGCTCATTGAGGAACGACATGAACATGCTGCGTAGGTAGCTGTTTATCAGTAAATAACTCCACTGAGATTAAGAAAAGCAGTAGCTTAATAAATTAAGTACTTCCTGGTATGGTTACTGTACTGGTAACTCCCCAAAAGATTCTGGATTGTGGTGAGGGAACAGAGAAAAAAGCTCATTTAGGACCTGCACTTACGAAGGGGGTAGGCAGCTGTATATCAGGGAGTAAACCTTCTGAGAATAAAAACAGCTGGAGCTTGTTAAGGTAATTACACAGGGGAAAGGATAATGTACTGGGAACTCCTCAGAAGAATCTGATTTGTGGTGAGGGCAGAGAGATAAAAGCTCATTGAGGAACGACATGAACATGCTGCGTAGGTAGCTGTTTATCAGTAAATAACTCCACTGAGATTAAGAAAAGCAGTAGCTTAATAAATTAAGTACTTCCTGGTATGGTTACTGTACTGGTAACTCCCCAAAAGAATCTGGATTGTGGTGAGGGAACAGAGAAAAAAGCTCATTTAGGACCTGCACTTACGAAGGGGGTAGGCAGCTGTATATCAGGGAGTAAACCTTCTGAGAATAAAAACAGCTGGAGCTTGTTAAGGTAATTACACAGGGGAAAGGATAATGTACTCGGAACTCCTCAGAAGAATCTGATTTGTGGTGAGGGCAGAGAGATAAAAGCTCATTTAGGAACGACATGAACATGCTGCGTAGGTAGCTGTTTATCAGTAAATAACTCCACTGAGATTAAGAAAAGCAGTAGCTTAATAAATTAAGTACTTCCTGGTATGGTTACTGTACTGGTAACTCCCCAAAAGAATCTGGATTGTGGTGAGGGAACAGAGAAAAAAGCTCATTTAGGACCTGCACTTACGAAGGGGGTAGGCAGCTGTATATCAGGGAGTAAACCTTCTGAGAATAAAAACAGCTGGAGCTTGTTAAGGTAATTACACAGGGGAAAGGATAATGTACTGGGAACTCCTCAGAAGAATCTGATTTCTGGTGAGGGCAGAGAGATAAAAGCTCATTTAGGAACGACATGAACATGCTGCGTAGGTAGCTGTTTATCAGTAAATATCTCCACTGAGATTAAGAAAAGCAGTAGGTTAATAAATTAAGTACTTCCTGGTATGGTTACTATACTGGTAACTCTCCAAAAGAATCTGGATTGTGGTGAGGGAACAGAGAAAAAAGCTCATTTAGGACCTGCACTTACGAAGGGGGTAGGCAGCTGTATATCAGGGAGGAAAACTTCTGAGAATAAAAACAGCTGGAGCTTGTTAAGGTAATTACACAGGGGAAAGATAATGTACTGGGAACTCCTCAGAAGAATCTGATTTGTGGTGAGGGCAGAGAGATAAAAGCTCATTCAGGAACGACATGAACATGCTGCGTAGGTAGCTGTTTATCAGTAAATATCTCCACTGAGATTAAGAAAAGCAGTAGCTTAATAAATTAAGTACTTCCTGGTATGGTTAGTGTACTGGTAACTCCCCAAAAGAAACTGGATTGTGGTGAGGGAACAGAGAAAAAAGCTCATTTAGGACCTGCAATTACGAAGGGGGTAGGCAGCTGTATATCAGGGAGTAAACCTTCTGAGAATAAAAACAGCTGGAGCTTGTTAAGGTAATTACACAGGGGAAAGGATAATGTACTGGGAACTCCTCAGAAGAATCTGATTTGTGGTGAGGGCAGAGAGATAAAAGCTCATTTAGGAACGACATGAACATGCTGCGTAGGTAGCTGTTTATCAGTAAATATCTCCACTGAGATTAAGAAAAGCAGTAGCTTAATAAATTAAGTACTTCCTGGTATGGTTACTGTACTGGTAACTCCCCAAAAGAATCTGGATTGTGGTGAGGGAACAGAGAAAAAAGCTCATTTAGGACCTGCACTTACGAAGGGGATAGGCAGCTGTATATCAGGGAGTAAACCTTCTGAGAATAAAAACAGCTGGAGCTTGTTAAGGTAATTACACAGGGGAAAGGATAATGTACTGGGAACTCCTCAGAAGAATCTGATTTGTGGTGAGGGCAGAGAGATAAAAGCTCATATAGGAATGACATGCACATGCTGCGTAGGTAGCTGTTTATCAGTAAATATCTCCACTGAGATTAAGAAAAGCAGTAGCTTAATAAATTAAGTACTTCCTGGTATGGTTACTCTACTGGTAACTCCCCAAATGAATCTGGATTGTGGTGAGGGAACAGAGAAAAAAGCTCATTTAGGACCTGCACTTACGAAGGGGGTAGGCAGCTGTATATCAGGGAGTAAACCTTCTGAGAATAAAAACAGCTGGAGCTTGTTAAGGTAATTACACAGGGGAAAGGATAATGTACTGGGAACTCCTCAGAAGAATCTGATTTGTGGTGAGGGCAGAGAGATAAAAGCTCATTTAGGAACGACATGAACATGCTGCGTAGGTAGCTGTTTATCAGTAAATATCTCCACTGAGATTAAGAAAAGCAGTAGCTTAATAAATTAAGTACTTCCTGGTATGGTTACTGTACTGGTAACTCACCAAAAGAATCTGGATTGTGGTGAGGGGACAGAGAAAAAAGCTCATTTAGGACCTGCACTTACGAAGGGGTTAGGCAGCTGTATATCAGGGAGTAAACCTTCTGAGAATAAAAACAGCTGGAGCTTCTTAAGGTAATTACACAGGGGAAAGGATAATGTACTGGGAACTCCTCAGAAGAATCTGATTTGTGGTGAGGGCAGAGAGATAAAAGCTCATTTAGGAATGACATGCACATGCTGCGTAGGTAGCTGTTTATCAGTAAATATCTCCACTGAGATTAAGAAAAGCAGTAGCTTAATAAATTAAGTACTTCCTGGTATGGTTACTGTACTGGTAACTCCCCAAAAGAATCTGGATTGTGGTGAGGGAACAGAGAAAAAAGCTCATTTAGGACGTGCACTTACGAAGGGGGTAGGCAGCTGTATATCAGGGAGTAAACCTTCTGAGAATAAAAACAGCTTGAGCTTGTTAAGGTAATTACACAGGGGAAAGGATAATGTACTGGGAACTCCTCAGAAGAATCTGATTTGTGGTGAGGGCAGAGAGATAAAAGCTCATTTAGGAACGACTTGAACATGCTGCGTAGGTAGCTGTTTATCAGTAAATATCTCCAATGAGATTAAGAAAAGCAGTAGCTTAATAAATTAAGTACTTCCTGGTATGGTTACTGTACTGGTAACTCCCCAAAAGAATCTGGATTGTGGTGAGGGAACAGAGAAAAAAGCTCATTTAGGACCTGCTCTTAAAAAGGGGGTAGGCAGCTGTATATCAGGGAGTAAACCTTCTGAGAATAAAAACAGCTGGAGCTTGTTAAGGTAATTACACAGGGGAAAGGATAATGTACTGGGAACTCCTCAGAAGAATCAGATTTGTGGTGAGGGCAGAGAGATAAAAGCTCATTTAGGAACGACATGTACCTGTTTATCAGTAAATATCTCCACTGAGATTAAGAAAAGCAGTAGCTTAATAAATTAAGTACTTCCTGGTATGGTTACTGTACTGGTAACTCTCCAAAAGAATCTGGATTGTGGTGAGGCAACAGAGAAAAAAGCTCAATTAGGACCTGCACTTACGAAGGGGGTAGGCAGCTGTATATCAGGGAGGAAACCTTCTGAGAATAAAAACAGCTGGAGCTTGTTAAGGTAATTACACAGGGGAAAGATAATGTACTGGGAACTCCTCAGAAGAATCTGATTTGTGGTGAGGGCAGAGAGATAAAAGCTCATTCAGGAACGACATGAACATGCTGCGTAGGTAGCTGTTTATCAGTAAATATCTCCACTGAGATTAAGAAAAGCAGTAGCTTAATAAATTAAGTACTTCCTGGTATGGTTACTGTACTGGTAACTCCCCAAAAGAATCTGGATTGTGGTGAGGGAACAGAGGAAAAAGCTCATTTAGGACCTGCACTTACGAAGGGGATAGGCAGCTGTATATCAGGGAGTAAACCTTCTGAGTATAAAAACAGCTGTAGCTTGTTAAGGTAATTACACAGGGGAAAGGATAATGTACTGGGAACACCTCAGAAGAATCTGATTTGTGGTGAGGGCAGAGAGATAAAAGCTCATTTAGGAACGACATGAACATGCTGCGTAGGTAGCAGTTTATCAGTAAATATCTCCACTGAGATTAAGAAAAGCAGTAGCTTAATAAATTAAGTACTTCCTGGTATGGTTACTGTACTGGTAACTCCACAAAAGAATCTGGATTGTGGTGAGGGAACAGAGAAAAAAGCTCATTTAGGACCTGCACGTACGAAGGGGGTAGGCAGTTGTATATCAGGGAGTAAACCTTCTGAGAATAAAAACAGCTGGAGCTTGTTAAGGTAATTACACAGGGGAAAGGATAATGTACTCGGAACTCCTCAGAAGAATCTGATTTGTGGTGAGGGCAGAGAGATAAAAGCTCATTTAGGAACGACATGAACATGCTGCGTAGGTAGCTGTTTATCAGTAAATATCTCCACTGAGATTAAGAAAAACAGTAGCTTAATAAATTAAGTACTTCCTGGTATGGTTACTGTACTGTTAACTCCCCAAAAGAATCTGGATTGTGGTGAGGGAACAGAGAAAAAAGCTCATTTAGGACCTGCACTTACGAAGGGGGTAGGCTGCTGTATAACAAGGAGTAAACCTTCTGAGAATAAAAACAGCTGGAGCTTGTTAAGGTAATTACACAGGGGAAAGGATAATGTACTGGGAACTCCTCAGAAGAATCTGATTTGTGGTGAGGGCAGAGAGATAAAAGCTCATTTAGGAACGACATGAACATGCTGCGTAGGTAGCTGTTTATCAGTAAATATTTCCACTGAGATTAAGAAAAGCAGTAGCTTAATAAATTAAGTACTTCCTGGTATGGTTACTGTACTGGTAACTCCCCAAAAGAATCTGGATTGTGGTGAGGGAACAGAGAAAAAAGCTCATTTAGGACCTGCACTTACGAAGGGGGTAGGCAGCTGTATATCATGGAGTAAACCTTCTGAGAATAAAAACAGCTGGAGCTTGTTAAGGTAATTACACAGGGGAAAGGATAATGTACTGGGAACTCCTCAGAAGAATCTGATTTGTGCTGAGGGCAGAGAGATAAAAGCTCATTTAGGAACGACATGAACATGCTGCGTAGGTAGCAGTTTATCAGTAAATATCTCCACTGAGATTAAGAAAAGCAGTAGCTTAATAAATTAAGTACTTCCTGGTATGGTTACTGTACTGGTAACTCCCCAAAAGAGTCTGGATTGTGGTGAGGGAACAGAGAAAAAAGCTCATTTAGGACCTGCACTTACGAAGGGGTAGGCAGCTGTATATCAGGGAGTAAACCTTCTGAGAATAAAAACAGCTGGAGCTTGTTAAGGTAATTACAAAGGGGAAAGGATAATGTACTGGGAACTCCTCAGAAGAATCTGATTTGTGGTGAGGGCAGAGAGATAAAAGCTCATTTAGGAATGACATGAACATGCTGCGTAGGTAGCTGTTTATCAGTAAATATCTCCACTGAGATTAAGAAAAGCAGTAGCTTAATAAATTAAGTACTTCCTGGTATGGTTACTGTACTGGTAATTCCCCAAAAGAATCTGGATTGTGGTGAGGGAACAGAGAAAAAAGCTCATTTAGGACCTGCACTTACGAAGGGGGTAGGCAGCTGTATATCAGGGAGTAAACCTTCTGAGAATAAAAACAGCTGGAGCTTGTTAAGGTAATTACACAGGGGAAAGGATAATGTACTGGGAACTCCTCAGAAGAATCTGATTTGTGGTGACGGCAGAGAGATAAAAGGTCATTTAGGAACGACTTGAACATGCTGCGTAGGTAGCTGTTTATCAGTAAATATCTCCACTGAGATTAAGAAAAGCAGTAGCTTAATAAATTAAGTACTTCCTGGTATGGTTACTGTACTGGTAACTCCCCAAAAGAATCTGGATTGTGGTGAGGGAACAGAGAAAAAAGCTGATTTAGGACCTGATCTTACGAAGGGGGTAGGCAGCTGTATATCAGTGAGTAAACCTTCTGAGAATAAAAACAGCTGGAGCTTGTTAAGGTAATTACACAGGGGAAAGGATAATGTACTGGGAACTCCTCAGAAGAATCTGATTTGTGGTGAGGGCAGAGAGATAAAAGCTCATTTAAGAACGACATGTACCTGTTTATCAGTAAATATCTCCACTGAGATTAAGAAAAGCAGTAGCTTAATAAATTAAGTACTTCCTGGTATGGTTACTGTACTGGTAACTCCCCAAAAGAATCTGGATTGTGGTGAGGGAACAGAGAAAAAAGCTCATTTAGGACCTGCACTTACGAAGGGGGTAGGCAGCTGTATATCAGGGAGGAAATCTTCTGAGAATAAAAACAGCTGGAGCTTGTTAAGGTAATTACACAGGGGAAAGGATAATGTACTGGGAACTCCTCAGAAGAATCTGATTTGTGGTGAGGGCAGAGAGATAAAAGCTCATTTAGGAACGACATGAACATGCTGCGTAGGTAGCTGTTTATCAGTAAATATCTCCACTGAGATTAAGAAAAGCAGTAGCTTAATAAATTAAGTACTTCCTGGTATGGTTACTGTACTGGTAACTCCCCAAAAGAATCTGGATTGTGGTGAGGGAACAGAGAAAAAAGCTCATTAAGACCTGCACTTACGAAGGGGGTAGGCAGCTGTATATCAGAGAGTAAACCTTCTGAGAATAAAAACAGCTGGATCTTGTTAAGGTAATTACACAGGGGAAAGGATAATGTACTGGGAACTCCTCAGAAGAATCTGATTTGTGGTGAGGGCAGAGAGATAAAAGCTCATTTAGGAACGACATGAACATGCTGCGTAGGTAGCTGTTTATCAGTAAATATCTCCACTGAGATTAAGAAAAGCAGTAGCTTAATAAATTAAGTACTTCCTGGTATGGTTACTGTACTGGTAACTCCCCAAAAGAATCTGGATTGTGGTGAGGGAACAGAGAAAAAAGCTCATTTAGGACCTGCACTTACGAAGGGGGTAGGCAGCTGTATATCAGGGAGTAAACCTTCTGAGAATAAAAACAGCTGGAGCTTGTTAAGGTAATTACACAGGGGAAAGGATAATGTACTGGGAACTCCTCAGAAGAATCTGATTTGTGGTGAGGGCAGAGAGATAAAAGCTCATTTAGGAACGACATGAACATGCTCGTAGGTAGCTGTTTATCAGTAAATATCTCCACTGAGATTAAGAAAAGCAGTAGCTTAATAAATTAAGTACATCCTGGTATGGTTACTGTACTGGTAACTCCCCAAAGGATTCTGGATTGTGGTGAGGGAACAGAGAAAAAAGCTCCTTTAGGACCTGCACTTACGAAGGGGGTAGGCAGCTGTATATCAGGGAGTAAAACTTCTGAGAATAAAAACAGCTGGAGCTTGTTAAGGTAATTACACAGGGGAAAGGATAATGTCCTAGGAACTCCTCAGAAGAATCTGATTTGTGGTGAGGGCAGGGAGATAAAAGCTCATTTAGGAACGACATGAACCTGCTGCGTAGGTAGCTGTTTATCAGTAAATATCTCCACTGAGATTAAGAAAAGCAGTAGCTTAATAAATTAAGTACTTCCTGGTATGGTTACTGTACTGGTAACTCTCCAAATGTATCTGGATTGTGGTGAGGGAACAGAGAAAAAAGCTCATTTAGGACCTGCACTTACGAAGGGGGTAGGCAGCTGTATATCAGGGAGTAAACCTTCTGAGAATCAAAACAGCTGGAGCATGTTAAGGTAATTACACAGGGGAAAGGATAATGTACTGGGAACTCCTCAGAAGAGTCTGATTTGTGGTGATGGCAGAGAGATAAAAGCTCATTTAGGAACGACATGAACATGCTGCGTAGGTAGCTGTTTATCAGTAAATATCTCCACTGAGATTAAGAAAAGCAGTAGCTTAATAAATTAAGTACTTCCTGGTATGGTTACTGTACTGGTAACTCCCCAAAAGAATCTGGATTGTGGTGAGGGAACAGAGAAAAAAGCTCATTTAGGACCTGCACTTACGAAGGGGGTAGGCAGCTGTATATCAGGGAGTAAACCTTCTGAGAATCAAAACAGCTGGAGCATGTTAAGGTAATTACACAGGGGAAAGGATAATGTACTGGGAACTCCTCAGAAGAATCTGATTTGTGGTGAGGGCAGAGAGATAAAAGCTCATTTAGGAACGACATGAACATGCTGCGTAGGTAGCTGTTTATCAGTAAATATCTCCACTGAGATTAAGAAAAGCAGTAACTTAATAAATTAAGTACTTCCTGGTATGGTTACTGTACTGGTAACTCCCCAAAAGAATCTGGATTGTGGTGAGGGAACAGAGAAAAAAGCTCATTTAGGACCTGCACTTACGAAGGGGTTAGGCAGCTGTATATCAGGGAGTAAACCTTCTGAGAATAAAAACAGCTGGAGCTTGTTAAGGTAATTACACAGGGGAAAGCATAATGTACTGGGAACTCCTCAGAAGAATCTGATTTGTGGTGAGGGGAGAGAGATAAAATCTCATTTAGGAACGACAAGAACATGCTGCGTACGTAGATGTTTATCAGTAAATATCTCCACTGAGATTAAGAAAAGCAGTAGCTTAATAAATTAAGTATTTCCTGTTATGGTTACTGTACTGGTAACTTCCCAAAAGAATCTGGATTGTGGTGAGGGAACAGAGAAAAAAGCTCATTTAGGACCCGCACTTACAAAGGGGGTAGGCAGCTGTATATCAGGGAGTAAACCTTCTGAGAATAAAAACAGCTGGAGCTTGTTAAGGTAATTACACAGGGGAAAGGATAATGTACTGGGAACTCCTCAGAAGAATCTGATTTGTGGTGAGGGCAGAGAGATAAAAGCTCATTTAGGAACGACCTGAACATGCTGCGTAGGTAGCTGTTTATCAGTAAATATCTCCACTGAGATTAAGAAAAGCAGTAGCTTAATAAATTAAGTACTTCCTGGTATGGTTACTGTACTGGTAACTCCCCAAAAGAATGTGGATTGTGGTGAGGGAACAGAGAAAAAAGCTCATTTAGGACCTGCACTTACGAAGGGGGTAGGCAGCTGTATATCAGGGAGTAAACCTTCTGAGAATAAAAACTGCTGGAGCTTGTTAAGGTAATTACACAGGGGAAAGGATAATGTACTGGGAACTCCTCAGAATAATCTGATTTGTGGTGAGGGCAGAGAGACAAAAGCTCATTTAGGAACGACATGAACATGCTGCGTAGGTAGCTGTTTATCAGTAAATATCTCCACTGAGATTAAGAAAAGCAGTAGCTTAATAAATTAAGTACTTCCTGGTATGGTTACTGTACTGGTAACTCTCCAAAAGAATCTGGATTGTGGTGAGGGAACAGAGAAAAAAGCTCATTTAGGACCTGCACTTACGAAGGGGGTAGGCAGCTGTATATCAGGGAGTAAACCTTCTGAGAATCAAAACAGCTGGAGCATGTTAAGGTAATTACACAGGGGAAAGGATAATGTACTGGGAACTCCTCAGAAGAATCTGATTTGTGGTGAGGGCAGAGAGATAAAAGCTCATTTAGGAACGACATGAACATGCTGCGTAGGTAGCTGTTTATCAGTAAATATCTCCACTGAGATTAAGAAAAGCAGTAGCTTAATAAATTAAGTACTTCCTGGTATGGTTACTGTACTGGTAACTCCCCAAAAGAATCTGGATTGTGGTGAGGGAACAGAGAAAAAAGCTCATTTAGGACCTGCACTTACGAAGGGGTTAGGCAGCTGTTTATCAGGGAGTAAACCTTCTGAGAATAAAAACAGCTGGAGTTTGTTAAGGTAATTACACAGGGGAAAGGATAATGTACTGGGAACTCCTCAGAAGAATCTGATTTGTGGTGAGGGCAGAGAGATAAAAGCTCATTTAGGAACGACATGAACATGCTGCGTAGGTATCTGTTTATCAGTAAATATCTCCACTGAGATTAAGAAAAGCAGTAGCTTAATAAATTAAGTGCTTCCTGGTATGGTTACTGTACTGGTAACTCCCCAAAAGAATCTGGATTGTGGTGAGGGAACAGAGAAAAAAGCTCATTTAGGACCTGCACTTACGAAGGGGGTAGGCAGCTGTATATCAGGGAGTAAACGTTCTGATAATAAAAACAGCTGGAGCTTGTTAAGGTAATTACACAGGGAAAAGGATAATGTACTGGGAACTCCTCAGAAGAATCTGATTTGTGGTGAGGGCAGAGAGATAAAAGCTCATTTAGGAACGACATGAACATGCTGCGTAGGTAGCTGTTTATCAGTAAATATCTCCACTGAGATTAAGAAAAGCAGTAGCTTAATAAATTAAGTACTTCCTGGTATGGTTACTGCACTGGGAACTCCCCAAAAGAATCTGCATTGTGGTGAGGGAACAGAGAAAAATGCTCCTTTAGGACCTGCACTTACGAAGGGGGTAGGCAGCTGTATATCAGGGAGTAAACCTTCTGAGAATAAAAACAGCTGCAGCTTGTTAAGGTAATTACACAGGGGAAAGGATAATGTACTGGGAACTCCTCAGAAGAATCTGATTTCTGGTGAGGGCAGAGAGATAAAAGCTCATTTAGGAACGACATGAACATGCTGCGTAGGTAACTGTTTATCGGTAAATATCTCCACTGAGATTAAGAAAAGCAGTAGCTTAATAAATTAAGTACTTCCTGGTATGGTTACTGTACTGGTAACTCCCCAAAAGAATCTGGATTGTGGTGAGGGAACAGAGAAAAAAGCTCATTTAGGACCTGCACTTACGAAGGGGGTAGGCAGCTGTATATCAGGGAGTAAACCTTCTGAGAATAAAAACAGCTGGAGCTTGTTAAGGTAATTACACAGGGGAAAGGATAATGTACTGGGAACTCCTCAGAAGAATCTGATTTGTGGTGAGGGCAGAGAGATAAAAGCTCATTTAGGAACGACATGAACATGCTGCGTAGGTAGCTGTTTATCAGTAAATATCTCCACTGAGATTAAGAAAAGCAGTAGCTTAATAAATTAAGTACTTCCTGGTATGGTTACTGTACTGGTAACTCCCCAAAAGAATCTGGATTGTGGTGAGGGAACAGAGAAAAAAGCTCATTTAGGACCTGAACTTACGAAGGGGGTAGGCAGCTGTATATCAGGGAGTAAACCTTCTGAGAATAAAAACAGCTGGAGCTTGTTAAGGTAATTACACAGGGGAAAGGATAATGTACTGGGAACTCCTCAGAAGAATCTGATTTGTGGTGAGGGCAGAGAGATAAAAGCTCATTTAGGAACGACATGAACATGCTGCGTAGGTAGCTGTTTATCAGTAAATATCTCCACTGAGATTAAGAAAAGCAGTATCTTAATAAATTAAGTACTTCCTGGTATGCTTACTGTACTGGTAACTCCCCAGAAGAATCTGGATTGTGGTGAGGGAACAGAGAAAAAAGCTCATTTAGGACCTGCACTTACGAAGGGGGTAGGCAGCTGTATATCAGGGAGTAAACCTTCTGAGAATAAAAACAGCTGGATTTTGTTTAGGTAATTACACAGGGGAAAGGATAATGTACTGGGAACTCCTCAGAAGAATCTGATTTGTGGTGAGGGCAGAGAGATAAAAGCTCATTTAGGAACCACATGAACATGCTGCGTAGGTAGCTGTTTATCAGTAAATATCTCCACTGAGATTAAGAAGAGCAGTAGCTTAATAAATTAATTACTTCCTGGTATGGTTACTGTACTGGTAACTCCCCAAAAGAATCTGGATTGTGGTGAGGGAACAGAGAAAAAAGCTCATTTAGGACCTGCACTTACGAAGGGGGTAGGCGGCTGTATATCAGGGAGTAAACCTTCTGAGAATAAAAACAGCTGGAGCTTGTTAAGGTAATTACAAAGAGGAAAGGATAATGTACTGGGAACTCCTCAGAAGAATCTGATTTGTGGTGAGGGCAGAGAGATAAAAGCTCATTTAGGAACGACATGAACATGCTGCGTAGGTAGCTGTTTATCAGTAAATATCTCCACTGAGATTAAGAAAAGCAGTAGCTTAATAAATTAAGTATTTCCTGGTATGGTTACTGTACTGGTAACTCCCCAAAAGAATCTGGTTTGTGGTGAGGGAACAGAGAAAAAAGCTCATTTAGGACCTGCACTTACGAAGGGGGTAGGCAGCTGTATATCAGGGAGTAAACCTTCTGAGAATAAAAACAGCTGGAGCTTGTTAAGGTAATTACACAGGGGAAAGGATAATGTACTGGGAACTCCTCAGAAGAATCTGATTTGTGGTGAGGGCAGAGATATAAAAGCTCATTTAGGAACGACATGAACATGCTGCGTAGGTAGCTGTTTATCAGTAAATATCTCCACTGAGATTAAGAAAAGCAGTAGCTTAATAAATTAAGTACTTCTTGGTATGGTTACTGTACTGGTAACTCCCCAAAAGAATCTGGATTGTGGTGAGGGAACAGAGAAAAAAGCTCATTTAGGACCCGCACTTACGAAGGGGGTAGGCAGCTGTATATCAGGGAGTAAACCTTCTGAGAATAAAAACAGCTGGAGCTTGTTAAGGTAATTACACAGGGGAAAGCATAATGTACTGGGAACTCCTCAGAAGAATCTGATTTGTGGTGAGGGCAGAGAGATAAAAGCTCATTTAGGAACGACATGAACATGCTGCGTAGGTAGCTGTTTATCAGTAAATATCTCAACTGAGATTAAGAAAAGCAGTAGCTTAATAAATTAAGTACTTCCTGGTATGGTTACTGTACTGGTAACTCCCCAAAAGAATCTGGATTGTGGTGAGGGAACAGAGAAAAAAGCTCATTTAGGACCTGCACTTACGAAGGGGGTAGGCAGCTGTATATCAGGGAGTAAACCTTCTGAGAATAAAAACAGCTGGAGCTTGTTAAGGTAATTACACAGGGGAAAGGATAATGTACTGGGAACTCCTCAGAAGAATCTGATTTGTGGTGAGGGCAGAGAGATAAAAGCTCATTTAGGAACGACATGAACATGCTGCGTAGGTAGCTGTTTATCAGTAAATATCTCCACTGAGATTAAGAAAAGCAGTAGCTTAATAAATTAAGTACTTCCTGGTATGGTTACTGTACTGGTAACTCCCCAAAAGAATCTGGATTGTGGTGAGGGAACAGAGAAAAAAGCTCATTTAGGACCTGCACTTACGAAGGGGTTAGGCAGCTGTATATCAGGGAGTAAACCTTCTGAGAATAAAAACAGCTGGAGCTTGTTAAGGTAATTACACAGGGGAAAGGATAATGTACTGGGAACTCCTCAGAAGAATCTGATTTGTGGTGAGGGCAGAGAGATAAAAGCTCATTTAGGCACGACATGAACATGCTGCGTAGGTAGCTGTTTATCAGTAAATATCTCCACTGAGATTAAGAAAAGCAGTAGCTTAATAAATTAAGTACTTCCTGGTATGGTTACTGTACTGGTAACTCCAAAAAGAATCTGGATTGTGGTGAGGGAACAGAGAAAAAAGCTCATTTAGGACCTGCACTTACGAAGGGGGTAGGCAGCTGTATATCAGGGAGTAAACCTTCTGAGAATAAAAACAGCTGGAGCTTGTTGAGGTAATTACACAGGGGAAAGGATAATGTACTGGGAACTCCTCAGAAGAATCTGATTTGTGGTGAGGGCAGAGAGATAAAAGCTCATTTAGGAACGACATGAACATGCTGCGTAGGTAGCTGTTTATCAGTAAATATCTCCACTGAGATTAAGAAAAGCAGTAGCTTAATAAATTAAGTACTTCCAGGTATGGTAACTGTACTGGTAACTCCCCAAAAGAATCTGGATTGTGGTGTGGGAACAGAGAAAAAAGCTCATTTATGACCTGCACTTACGAAGGGGGGAGGCAGCTGTATATCAGGGAGTAAACCTTCTGAGAATAAAAACAGCTGGATTTTGTTAAGGTAATTACACAGGGGAAAGGATAATGTACTGGGAACTCCTCAGAAGAATCTGATTTGTGGTGAGGGCAGAGAGATAAAAGCTCATTTAGGAACCACATGAACATGCTGCGTAGGTAGCTGTTTATCAGTAAATATCTCCACTGAGATTAAGAAGAGCAGTAGCTTAATAAATTAAGTACTTCCTGGTATCGTTACTGTACTGGTAACTCCCCAAAAGAATCTGGATTGTGGTGAGGGAACAGAGAAAAAAGCTCATTTAGGACCTGCACTTACGAAGGGGGTAGGCGGCTGTATATCAGGGAGTAAACCTTCTGAGAATAAAAACAGCTGGAGCTTGTTAAGGTAATTACAAAGGGGAAAGGATAATGTACTGGGAACTCCTCAGAAGAATCTGATTTGTGTTGAGGGCAGAGAGATAAAAGCTCATTTAGGAACGACATGAATATGCTGCGTAGGTAGCTGTTTATCAGTAAATATCTCCACTGAGATTAAGAAAAGCAGTAGCTTAATAAATTAAGTACTTCCTGGTATGGTTACTGTACTGGTAACTCCCCAAAAGAATCTGGATTGTGGTGAGGGAACAGAGAAAAAAGCTCATTTAGGACCTGCACTTACGAAGGGGGTAGGCAGCTGTATATCAGGGAGTAAACCTTCTGAGAATAAAAACAGCTGGAGCTTGTTAAGGTAATTACACAGGGGAAAGGATAATGTACTGGGAACTCCTCAGAAGAATCTGATTTGTGGTGAGGGCAGAGAGATAAAAGCTCATTTAGGAACGACATGAACATGCTGCGTAGGTAGCTGTTTATCAGTAAATATCTCCACTGAGATTAAGAAAAGCAGTATCTTAATAAATTAAGTACTTCCTGGTATGCTTACTGTACTGGTAACTCCCCAAAAGAATCTGGATTGTGGTGAGGGAACAGAGAAAAAAGCTCATTTAGGACCTGCACTTACGAAGGGGGTAGGCAGCTGGATATCAGGGAGTAAACCTTCTGAGAATAAAAACAGCTGGATTTTGTTTAGGTAATTACACAGGGGAAAGGATAATGTACTGGGAACTCCTCAGAAGAATCTGATTTGTGGTGAGGGCAGAGAGATAAAAGCTCATTTAGGAACGACATGAACATGCTGCGTAGGTAGCTGTTTATCAGTAAATATCTCCACTGAGATTAAGAAAAGCAGTAGCTTAATAAATTAAGTACTTCCTGGTATGGTTACTGTACTGGTAACTCCCCTAAAGAATCTGGAATGTGGTGAGGGAACAGAGAAAAAAGCTCATTTAGGACCTGCACTTACGAAGGGGGTAGGCAGCTGTATATCAGGGAGTAAACCTTCTGAGAATAAAAACAGCTGGAGCTTGTTAAGGTAATTACACAGGGGAAAGGATAATGTACTGGGAACTCCTCAGAAGAATCTGATTTGTGGTGAGGGCAGAGAGATAAAAGCTCATTTAGGAACGACATGAACATGCTGCGTAGGTAGCTGTTTATCAGTAAATATCTCCACTGAGATTAAGAAAAGCAGTAGCTTAATAAATTAAGTACTTCCTGGTATGGTTACTGTACTGGTAACTCCCCAAAAGAATCTGGATGGTGCTGAGGGAACAGAGAAAAAAGCTCATTTAGGACCTGCACTTACGAAGGGGGTAGGCAGCTGTATATCAGGGAGTAAACCTTCTGAGAATAAAAACAGCTGGAGCTTGTTAAGGTAATTACACAGGGGAAAGGATAATGTACTGGGAACTCCTCAGAAGAATCTGATTTGTGGTGAGGGCAGAGAGATAAAAGCTCATTGAGGAACGACATGAACATGCTGCGTAGGTAGCTGTTTATCAGTAAATAACTCCACTGAGATTAAGAAAAGCAGTAGCTTAATAAATTAAGTACTTCCTGGTATGGTTACTGTACTGGTAACTCCCGAAAAGAATCTGGATTGTGGTGAGGGAACAGGGAAAAAAGCTCATTTAGGACCTGCACTTACGAAGGGGGTAGGCAGCTGTATATCAGGGAGTAAACCTTCTGAGAATAAAAACAGCTGGAGCTTGTGAAGGTAATTACACAGGGGAAAGGATAATGTACTGGGAACTCCTCAGAAGAATCTGATTTGTGGTGAGGGCAGAGAGATAAAAGCTCATTTAGGAAGGACATGAACATGCTGCGTAGGTAGCTGTTTATCAGTAAATATCTGCACTGAGATTAAGAAAAGCAGTAGCTTAATAAATTAAGTACTTCCTGGTATGGTTACTGTACTGGTAACTCCAAAAAGAATCTGGATTGTGGTGAGGGAACAGAGAAAAAAGCTCATTTAGGACCTGCACTTACGAAGGGGGTAGGCAGCTGTATATCAGGGAGTAAACCTTCTGAGAATAAAAACAGCTGGAGCTTGTTAAGGTAATTACACAGGGGAAAGGATAATGTACTGGGAACTCCTCAGAAGAATCTGATTTGTGGTGAGGGCAGAGAGATAAAAGCTCATTTAGGAACGACATGAACATGCCGCGTAGGTAGCTGTTTATCAGTAAATATCTCCACTGAGATTAAGAAAAGCAGTAGCTTAATAAATTAAGTACTTCCAGGTATGGTAACTGTACTGGTAACTCCCAAAAGAATCTGGATTGTGGTGTGGGAACAGAGAAAAAAGCTCATTTATGACCTGCACTTACGAAGGGGGTAGGCAGCTGTATATCAGGGAGTAAACCTTCTGAGAATAAAAACAGCTGGATTTTGTTAAGGTAATTACACAGGGGAAAGGATAATGTACTGGGAACTCCTCAGAAGAATCTGATTTGTGGTGAGGGCAGAGAGATAAAAGCTCATTTAGGAACCACATGAACATGCTGCGTCGGTAGCTGTTTATCAGTAAATATCTCCACTGAGATTAAGAAGAGCAGTAGCATAATAAATTAAGTACTTCCTGGTATCGTTACTGTACTGGTCACTCCCCAAAAGAATCTGGATTGTGGTGAAGGAACAGAGAAAAAAGCTCATTTAGGACCTGCACTTACGAAGGGGGTAGGCGGCTGTATATCAGGGAGTAAACCTTCTGAGAATAAAAACAGCTGGACCTTGTTAAGGTAATTACAAAGGGGAAAGGATAATGTACTGGGAACTCCTCAGAAGAATCTGATTTGTGGTGAGGGCAGAGAGATAAAAGCTCATTTAGGAACGACATGAATATGCTGCGTAGGTAGCTGTTTATCAGTAAATATCTCCACTGAGATTAAGAAAAGCAGTAGCTTAATAAATTAAGTACTTCCTGGTATGGTTACTGTACTGGTAACTCCCCAAAAGAATCTGGATTGTGGTGAGGGAACAGAGAAAAAAGCTCATTTAGGACCTGCACTTACGAAGGGGGTAGGCAGCTGTATATCAGGGAGTAAACCTTCTGAGAATAAAAACAGCTGGATTTTGTTTAGGTAATTACACAGGGGAAAGGATAATGTACTAGGAACTCCTCAGAAGAATCTGATTTGTGGTGAGGGCAGAGAGATAAAAGCTCATTTAGGAACGACATGAACATGCTGCGTAGGTAGCTGTTTATCAGTAAATATCTCCACTGAGATTAAGAAGAGCAGTAGCTTAATAAATTAAGTACTTCCTGGTATCGTTACTGTACTGGTAACTCCGCAAAAGAATCTGGATTGTGGTGAGGGAACAGAGAAAAAATCTCATTTAGGACCTGCACTTACGAAGGGGGTAGGCGGCTGTATATCAGGGAGTAAACCTTCTGAGAATAAAAACAGCTGGAGCTTGTTAAGGTAATTACAAAGGGGAAAGGATAATGTACTGGGAACTCCTCAGAAGAATCTGATTTGTGGTGAGGGCAGAGAGATAAAAGCTCATTTAGGAACGACATGAATATGCTGCGTAGTTAGCTGTTTATCAGTAAATATCTCCACTGAGATTAAGAAAAGCAGTAGCTTAATGAATTAAGTACTTCCTGGTATGGTTACTGTACTGGTACCTCCCCAAAAGCATCTGGATTGTGGTGAGGGAACAGAGAAAAAAGCTCATTTAGGACCTGCACTTACGAAGGGGGTAGGCAGCTGTATATCAGGGAGTAAACCTTCTGAGAATAAAAACAGCTGGAGCTTGTTAAGGTAATTACACAGGGGAAAGGATAATGTACTGGGAACTCCTCAGAAGAATCTGATTTGTGGTGAGGGCAGAGAGATAAAAGCTCATTTAGGAACGACATGAACATGCTGCGTAGGTAGCTGTTTATCAGTAAATATCTCCACTGAGATTAAGAAAAGCAGTAGCTTAATAAATTAAGTACTTCCTGGTATGGTTACTGTACTGGTAACTCCCCCAAAAGAATCTGGATTGTGCTGAGGGAACAGAGAAAAAAGCTCATTTAGGACCTGCACTTACGAAGGGGGTAGGCAGCTGTATATCAGGGAGTAAACCTTCTGAGAAAAAAACAGCTGGAGCTTGTTAAGGTAATTACACAGGGGAAAGGATAATGTACTGGGAACTCCTCAGAAGAATCTGATTTGTTGTGAGGGCAGAGAGATAAAAGCTCATTTAGGAACGACATGAACATGCTGCGTAGGTAGCTGTTTATCAGTAAATATCTCCACTGAGATAAGAAAAGCAGTATCTTAATAAATTAAGTACTTCCTGGTATGCTTACTGTACTGGTAACTCCCCAAAAGAATCTGGATTGTGGTGAGGGAACAGAGAAAAAAGCTCATTTAGGACCTGCACTTACGAAGGGGGTAGGCAGCTGTATATCAGGGAGTAAACCTTCTGAGAATAAAACAGCTGGATTTTGTTTAGGTAATTACACAGGGGAAAGGATAATGTACTGGGAACTCCTTCAGAAGAATCTGATTTGTGGTGAGGGCAGAGAGATAAAAGCTCATTTAGGAACGACATGAACATGCTGCGTAGGTAGCTGTTTATCAGTAAATATCTCCACTGAGATTAAGAAAAGCAGTAGCTTAATAAATTAAGTACTTCCTGGTATGGTTACTGTACTGGTAACTCCCCTAAAGAATCTGGAATGTGGTGAGGGAACAGAGAAAAAAGCTCATTTAGGACCTGCACTTACGAAGGGGGTAGGCAGCTGTATATCAGGGAGTAAACCTTCTGAGAATAAAAACAGCTGGAGCTTGTTAAGGTAATTACACAGGGGAAAGGATAATGTACTGGGAACTCCTCAGAAGAATCTGATTTGTGGTGAGGGCAGAGAGATAAAAGCTCATTTAGGAACGACATGAACATGCTGCGTAGGTAGCTGTTTATCAGTAAATATCTCCACTGAGATTAAGAAAAGCAGTAGCTTAATAAATTAAGTACTTCCTGGTATGGTTACTGTACTGGTAACTCCCCAAAAGAATCTGGATGGTGCTGAGGGAACAGAGAAAAAAGCTCATTTAGGACCTGCACTTACGAAGGGGGTAGGCAGCTGTATATCAGGGAGTAAACCTTCTGAGAATAAAAACAGCTGGAGCTTGTTAAGGTAATTACACAGGGGAAAGGATAATGTACTGGGAACTCCTCAGAAGAATCTGATTTGTGGTGAGGGCAGAGAGATAAAAGCTCATTGAGGAACGACATGAACATGCTGCGTAGGTAGCTGTTTATCAGTAAATAACTCCACTGAGATTAAGAAAAGCAGTAACTTAATAAATTAAGTACTTCCTGGTATGGTTACTGTACTGGTAACTCCCGAAAAGAATCTGGATTGTGGTGAGGGAACAGGGAAAAAAGCTCATTTAGGACCTGCACTTACGAAGGGGGTAGGCAGCTGTATATCAGGGAGTAAACCTTCTGAGAATAAAAACAGCTGGAGCTTGTGAAGGTAATTACACAGGGGAAAGGATAATGTACTGGGAACTCCTCAGAAGAATCTGATTTGTGGTGAGGGCAGAGAGATAAAAGCTCATTTAGGAAGGACATGAACATGCTGCGTAGGTAGCTGTTTATCAGTAAATATCTGCACTGAGATTAAGAAAAGCAGTAGCTTAATAAATTAAGTACTTCCTGGTATGGTTACTGTACTGGTAACTCCAAAAAGAATCTGGATTGTGGTGAGGGAACAGAGAAAAAAGCTCATTTAGGACCTGCACTTACGAAGGGGGTAGGCAGCTGTATATCAGGGAGTAAACCTTCTGAGAATAAAAACAGCTGGAGCTTGTTAAGGTAATTACACAGGGGAAAGGATAATGTACTGGGAACTCCTCAGAAGAATCTGATTTGTGGTGAGGGCAGAGAGATAAAAGCTCATTTAGGAACGACATGAACATGCCGCGTAGGTAGCTGTTTATCAGTAAATATCTCCACTGAGATTAAGAAAAGCAGTAGCTTAATAAATTAAGTACTTCCAGGTATGGTAACTGTACTGGTAACTCCCCAAAAGAATCTGGATTGTGGTGTGGGAACAGAGAAAAAAGCTCATTTATGACCTGCACTTACGAAGGGGGTAGGCAGCTGTATATCAGGGAGTAAACCTTCTGAGAATAAAAACAGCTGGATTTTGTTAAGGTAATTACACAGGGGAAAGGATAATGTACTGGGAACTCCTCAGAAGAATCTGATTTGTGGTGAGGGCAGAGAGATAAAAGCTCATTTAGGAACCACATGAACATGCTGCGTCGGTAGCTGTTTATCAGTAAATATCTCCACTGAGATTAAGAAGAGCAGTAGCTTAATAAATTAAGTACTTCCTGGTATCGTTACTGTACTGGTAACTCCCCAAAAGAATCTGGATTGTGGTGAAGGAACAGAGAAAAAAGCTCATTTAGGACCTGCACTTACGAAGGGGGTAGGCGGCTGTATATCAGGGAGTAAACCTTCTGAGAATAAAAACAGCTGGACCTTGTTAAGGTAATTACAAAGGGGAAAGGATAATGTACTGGGAACTCCTCAGAAGAATCTGATTTGTGGTGAGGGCAGAGAGATAAAAGCTCATTTAGGAACGACATGAATATGCTGCGTAGGTAGCTGTTTATCAGTAAATATCTCCACTGAGATTAAGAAAAGCAGTAGCTTAATAAATTAAGTACTTCCTGGTATGGTTACTGTACTGGTAACTCCCCAAAAGAATCTGGATTGTGGTGAGGGAACAGAGAAAAAAGCTCATTTAGGACCTGCACTTACGAAGGGGTAGGCAGCTGTATATCAGGGAGTAAACCTTCTGAGAATAAAAACAGCTGGATTTTGTTTAGGTAATTACACAGGGGAAAGGATAATGTACTAGGAACTCCTCAGAAGAATCTGATTTGTGGTGAGGGCAGAGAGATAAAAGCTCATTTAGGAACGACATGAACATGCTGCGTAGGTAGCTGTTTATCAGTAAATATCTCCACTGAGATTAAGAAGAGCAGTAGCTTAATAAATTAAGTACTTCCTGGTATCGTTACTGTACTGGTAACTCCGCAAAAGAATCTGGATTGTGGTGAGGGAACAGAGAAAAAATCTCATTTAGGACCTGCACTTACGAAGGGGGTAGGCGGCTGTATATCAGGGAGTAAACCTTCTGAGAATAAAAACAGCTGGAGCTTGTTAAGGTAATTACAAAGGGGAAAGGATAATGTACTGGGAACTCCTCAGAAGAATCTGATTTGTGGTGAGGGCAGAGAGATAAAAGCTCATTTAGGAACGACATGAATATGCTGCGTAGTTAGCTGTTTATCAGTAAATATCTCCACTGAGATTAAGAAAAGCAGTAGCTTAATGAATTAAGTACTTCCTGGTATGGTTACTGTACTGGTACCTCCCCAAAAGCATCTGGATTGTGGTGAGGGAACAGAGAAAAAAGCTCATTTAGGACCTGCACTTACGAAGGGGGTAGGCAGCTGTATATCAGGGAGTAAACCTTCTGAGAATAAAAACAGCTGGAGCTTGTTAAGGTAATTACACAGGGGAAAGGATAATGTACTGGGAACTCCTCAGAAGAATCTGATTTGTGGTGAGGGCAGAGAGATAAAAGCTCATTTAGGAACGACATGAACATGCTGCGTAGGTAGCTGTTTATCAGTAAATATCTCCACTGAGATTAAGAAAAGCAGTAGCTTAATAAATTAAGTACTTCCTGGTATGGTTACTGTACTGGTAACTCCCCAAAAGAATCTGGATTGTGCTGAGGGAACAGAGAAAAAAGCTCATTTAGGACCTGCACTTACGAAGGGGGTAGGCAGCTGTATATCAGGGAGTAAACCTTCTGAGAATAAAAACAGCTGGAGCTTGTTAAGGTAATTACACAGGGGAAAGGATAATGTACTGGGAACTCCTCAGAAGAATCTGATTTGTGGTGAGGGCAGAGAGATAAAAGCTCATTTAGGAACGACATGAACATGCTGCGGAGGTAGCTGTTTATCAGTAAATATCTCCACTGAGATTAAGAAAAGCAGTAGCTTAATAAATTAAGTACTTCCTGGTATGGTTACTGTACTGGTAACTCCAAAAAGAATCTGGATTGTGGTGAGGGAACAGAGAAAAAAGCTCATTTAGGACCTGCACTTACGAAGGGGGTAGGCAGCTGTATATCAGGGAGTAAACCTTTTGAGAATAAAAACAGCTGGAGCTTGTTAAGGTAATTACACAGGGGAAAGGATAATGTACTGGGAACTCCTCAGAAGAATCTGATTTGTGGTGAGGGCAGAGAGATAAAAGCTCATTTAGGAACGACATGAACATGCTGCGTAGGTAGCTGTTTATCAGTAAATATCTCCACTGAGATTAAGAAAAGCAGTAGCTTAATAAATTAA